>NC_068359.1:126012870-126235370 GCF_020536995.1 Dreissena polymorpha | reverse complement strand
AGCAATCATATGAAATTTAAATGTAATGAAAAACATTTCACATAAAAAATTTTCATCCTATTTATTTTGAAGCGCTTGCATCGAAAGCTCATGACTTGTTGAAATAATCTTGAGACCTGTTCCTGGGTAGAACCAGTACTATGTGTATTTTGGGGAGATCTAAAGAACGCTCCCACAGTGATGATCAAATCTGTGCCCTCCCATTCTATGCGGACACCATGTCCACTACACAACAGCGATTCCATGTATAAATGATTATGTTACTCACCTTTAGTAAATTGGTAAATGTGCCTGATGCAGCTTAAGTTTAATACATGGGATGTTTTTCAAAACATTATGAAAAAAAGATAAATATAAAATAGTCCCACTTTTCATCTCAAAAATAAATTAATTATGGATCCCTTTAGTCCTTGCAAGAATGTGAGAGCAAATTTTCGGTTTCAAGTAAAAAGGACGTTATTTCAGCGAGAAATAATCAAGTCATGTGTCACAGGCATTCATGAGCTCTTAAGTTAAAGTGTCAGACTTTAAATCAAGAATTTTCCTCTCTTCATCGAACTTGTCTGTCTCACAGTCGATGGCTATTCAAACAAAGATGTATAACATGCCTACCCTGAAAACCAGCTTCAAAGTTTTTTTTACAATTAAGCTGGAACATTCCCCCAGGAATAAACAAGAAGTATTGTTGAAAACAATGGATGCTCCCCTGGACTTTGAATGTTTATAGTTGCATCAACATAAGTTGCTGAATGTTTTAACTATTTTATTGAACATGATTGTGACCTTGAGAAAATCTTTTATAAGCCTCTGTGACCTTGACCTTTGCCCTTGTGACCTCTAACCTCATCAAAAGGTAGAGGTCCATGCAGGGTACCTACATGCCAACTATGTAAGAGATCGGTAAAATATTGAAGGCACTATGAGAAACTGTAACAAAAGTGTGACGAAAGTAAGGAAGGAAGGACGAATTGGCAACTAAATGCTCCCCGAAATTATTCGGGGAGAATAAAAAGGTAAGAAAACCCTGTACCTGTTTCTTAAAAAGAACAAATTAAAATAGTGACTTAAGTTTGTCAGACTCTCGAACACTTTAGCCTAAAGAGTATCTATTTTAAATGATGTTTTTGTTGTTTTAAATTATAAAACATATTGTACAGAAATTTGAAAAGCAAACAAAAATGCAGACCAGGTCAGCATTGTCTTTCCCAGGAACTCAGTTTCTATCTCCAGTGACAGTCAAAATACTTTCTTACTCATGTTCATAAATCAATCATAGTGAAAATCTCTATGGATATTGTAGCAATCAATGAACACATATATACTTTGTTATACATATTCCTAATGAGATCAGGCTGAATCCACCATGATTCTTACCGTAAACAGCACCGGATCTATCCTCATACAGTTGATGGATCATTTTTCCACTCAATGAGTACTTTGAACAGTGCATTCCCCGAGCAAATGAACAGGTCACCTTTGTGAATGGCAATACCGTAACATCTATGTTGAAACTGAAGCTTTCTTCCTGTCACCAGCTGGCTCTGGGTGACTGTGATAAACTGGACACAACGATTCACAGTCACTGCCACCTCACTGGATGTGATCTCACACATGCCCATTGGATAATCAGACACACCACAGTGACTCACCTGGCACTGCTGGTCCAGCAGAATGACTTTTTTATGTTCCCGATCTACAACCAGGACCTGTCCAGGGAGGACACATATCCCTGTGATCCAGCTATGGTATGAATCACTTGGCATTTGCTCGTAGTACTCAGATTTCTCTTTGACAGTGAACACACGGTTCGAAAAGTTATCTTTCAAATATGTTTCAGACTGTTGTATTTTTTCCTGACATTTTATACTGGCTATAAAAGAGAGTTCCCGCGTACCCAGTACTTTCTGTATTGCTACATGGAGATGAAACAATGCCTTTCACATGTTCATTGTACGAAATCTTTAGAGACTTCATTTTGTCCTCCTGGTAGGTCTGAACTGTTTTATTCGTGAAAGAGTATTTTGCATTCTCAAAGACAGGTTCTTGAAGTCATTTGACTGCCCTTTGACAGCTAGAGGTATTGGGGTCACTTCAAAGCATGGACTGAAACACACCAATCAAAATGTCATTTAATACTCAGAAAATCATGGTTAATGTTTAAGAAATATTCATATCTAAAAAAACTTTTCATACTTGTAACCAAATTTTGCATACATACAGTTAATTCCTGGGGAAAGACAACTCATGCCTAAAGATGTGTGTTTGGGTGTATACTAACTCACCTTAGTTCATAGACAATAATTGTGGAAGTTTTAAACTGGTGATCTAGTTTGCTACCCCACTTGACCCAAAGTCAAATAAGGCCTATAAAAATTATATTGTCAAGATAAACATTCTGAACATGCATCAAGATTGAGTCATAACTGTGGCCTTAATAGGGGTTACAAGTTATTTGTTTTGCATGTGACCTAGTTACCTAGTTTTTGGAAAAACTTGATCCAGATTCAAACTTGGCCAAGATATTGCCAAGATAAACATTCTGATTAGGCTTCATCAAGCTTGAATCATAAATTTAGTCCCTAGAGTGGTAAGAATGTTTTCAGATATAACCTGTTGATCTAGATTCAAGACCCGGAAGACCCAGATTCAGACTTGGCATATATATTCTAGACTGGTAACAAGATAAACATTCAGACTTGGCATAGATATTCTAGACTGGTAACAAGATAAACATTCAGACTGGGCATAGATATTCTAGACTGGTAACAAGATAAACATTCAGACTTGGCATACATATTCTAGACTGATAACAAGATAAACATTCAGACTTGGCATAGATATTCTAGACTGGTAACAAGATAAACATTCAGACTGGGCATAGATATTCTAGACTGATAACAAGATAAACATTCAGACTTGGCATAGATATTCTAGACTGGTAACAAGATAAACATTCAGACTTGGCATAGATATTCTAGACTGGTAACAAGATAAACATTCAGACTTGGCATAGATATTCTAGACTGGTAACAAGATAAACATTCAGACTTGGCATAGATATTCTAGACTGGTAACAAGATAAACATTCAGACTTGGCATAGGTATTCTAGACTGGTAACAAGATAAACATTCAGACTGGGCATAGATATTCTAGACTGGTAACAAGATAAACATTCAGACTTGGCATAGATATTCTAGACTGGTAACAAGATAAACATTCAGACTTGGCATAGATATTCTAGACTGGTAACAAGATAAACATTCTGACCAAGTTTTGTCAAGATTGAGTCATAAATGTGGTCTCTAAACTGGTTCCAATTTTTTCTGATAGTTGACCTTGTGACCTTATTCTTTGGAAAATGGGAAAAGAGAATGGGCCAATGACTTCCTGAAAGATCAACAGACCAGAACAACCTGACAAAATGCGTTAGACCCTCAGGTAGCCTTCATATTTCACTAGATTAGCTTCCAGAGATCTACATATCTTATCATGCACAGCAATATAATGCATAAACACTGTATTTTGTGACTTTGGAAAAAGGCCTGAAACTTCTATTTGATTTAATTTTAAAGAAATTCTCAAACAAAATGCTTATTTCATGTTCTGAATGTATTTTCGTAATAATCTGTATATACTTTTAGTATCATAAACACTTTTCCATGACTTCTTATATCAGTGATTGTGTTTTGTATCACTTTAACTATATTTTTCAACTGTGTTTATACCAAATGGACACAATTTCAATATTTTTGGATTTAACAAAAATTAATATAACATCCAGTTTTGTGGCAAAAGCATTGTAAATGATGCATTTATATTGGAAAAAAATCTAATTTACTTATGAATTGTCAACATAAATAAATACAGCATGTAACACTGCATAAAAGAATTGTTGACAAAACAAAGTTTATTCTAAGATTTAAGTGGTGGTGGATACAATGCATTACAAAAATGCAGTTAGCCTTACATTTGGTAAAATTTAAATAAATTACAAGGGAGGCAAATGCTGTTACAAACAGTACATGCATAAACGGTAGTTGTTTCCCTTGTTTAAACCATGCTAAATCCTTAAAATGCCTATTTCCAGTAACTGTGGCCTTCACCTGTGACCTTGACCTTTGACTTAGTGACCTCAAAATCAATAGGGGTCATCTGCGAGTCATGATCAATGTACCTATGAAGTTTCATGATCCTAGGCCCAAGCGTTCTTGAGTTATCATCTGACAACCACCTGGTGGACGGACCGACAGACCGACCGACAGACCGACATGAGCAAAGCAATATACCCTCTCTTCTTCGAAGGGGGGCATAATAAGTCCCTGAAAGTTTTTTCTAAGATTTGACCTCATGACCATTTTTCTGTTTGCACATGACCTAAATTCGATCTTGGTCCAGATATTGTCTAAATAAACATTCATTAATAAGTTTCATCAAGACTCAGTCATAAATATGGCCTTTGGAGTGTTAATAAGGTTTTTCTAAGATATGACCAGGTGACCTTTTTTTTAATTTTGAACTCATGTGACCCTGATTCAATTTTTGCCTAGATATTTACTAGCTATACATTGTGCCCAAGTTTCATCAAGATTGAGTCATGACATGGCCTCTAGAGTGGTGACAAGGTTTATCTAAAAACTGACCTGGTGACCTAGTTTTTAGACGCACGTGACCCAGCTTCATACTCAGACTAAATATCATGTAGATAAACATTCTAGCCTAGCTTCATCTAGATTGGATAAAGAAATGTAGCCTCTAGAGTGGTTACAAGCTAAAAGTTGATGACGCAAACCTCACACCACACGCCCCCACAAAACTACAATTGAGGCTGAACATAGGGTGATCCTAATAGCTTACATATATAAAGCACTTTGTGCTCAGGTGAGCTAAAAACAATCCCAACCTCTTAAATAAAGCCTTGTTTTTTAACAAACCACATTCATTCCCCAAGCCAGTACATTAATATCATAACAACACAATTTTTTAATGTTTCAAGCAAGTTTCATGATGAGTGGGTCACATATGTGACTTGTAGAGTGTTGAAATGGTTTCACTATAGCTACATAAGGAAAAGTGCTCCCCCCATCCCCGACCTCATTGCAGAAATGTTTTACAATTAACTAAAATAATATTGTATAATGTGAAGAAACAACTCGAATAAATGTTCTGAGAAAGTTAACAGAAGATTGAGGAAACTAAAATAACTTCTAGTTCCTAGTTTCGAACTCAGCTGTGATGTCATTTGGACAAATGTTGTTATGACCATGTTTCAAAGGGATTGGACAATAAATGTGGCCTACAGAGTGTTCACATTCTTTTCCTTCAATTTAACCTCGTTATATACAAAGTTTTGACTTTGGCTGAAATATCATTTGGACTTCTGATCAAGTTTCATAAAGACTGAGCAATAAATGTGGCCTCTGGAGTATTGACAGGCTTTTTCTTAAATTTTACGGAGTATTTTTACCGTACTTGACCCAGTTTTATAGTGTAAAACAATCATCCATTCTAGATATCATTGCGACAAATGCTTTCACAAAATTGTATGAGGATTGTACAATAAACGTAACCTGTGTTAACAAGATTTTTTTTTCAATTAGACATAGTCACCTAGTTTTTCACCATATATTACCCAGTTTGATCTAGTCTGAGATATCACTGGGACAAGTTTGATGAAGATTTTGATCTACAAGAGTGTTCTTTAATTTTACCAAGTGACCTAGTGACCTAGTGACCTAGGTTTTAACCGCACGTGATCAAGTTTCAAACTCCGCTTATATCATTGGAACAAATATTATTACAAAGTTCCATGAAGATTGTACAATACATATATGAGTAATGTGACTCATATATACAAATCATTTAGTTTTTACAAAAACTATGCATTAAGTCAGGTTGTAGTTAAGTATTTATTTGAAAACAAATTGTATTATTTTATGATGCTTGATGTAGACAATAATAAAATATGTACACATGTATATACTTTATTGGTCTGGCAAAGTTAAGTTTTTCCAGGCAAGTTTTGAATTGTTCCCGGACCAAATGTCTGATACTTTTTTGAAGCTTTCAGGAGGTCTGCTCCATATGACCAAGTTTTGAATCTGGATAAGATTTCAATGGGACAAATGTTCTAATTAAGTTTCATTGGACAATCAATGTGGCCTCTAAAGTGTTCAAAGGCGTTTTCTTTAATTTGACCTACCGATCTAGTTTTTTTACCACACATGATCCAGTTTTAAAAGCAGAAGATACACCATTTGGACAAATGTTCTATACAAGTTTCATAAAAAGTGGGCCATATATGTTGCCTCTAGAGTGTTCACAAGCTTTTTCTTTAATGTAACCTAGTAACTTAGTTTTTTTTACCTTGCATGACACAGTTTAAAACTTGGTTGAGGTAACGTTAGGACAAATGTTCTGACCATGTGTCATAAAGATTTGATAATAAATGCGTCTCTCAAGTATCCAATGGGCAAATGTTGATGATGGACAATGCACAACACAAGGGCAAATGTTGATGATGGACAATGCACAACACAAGGGCAAATGTTGATGATGGACAATGCACAACACAAGGGCAAATGTTGATGATGGACAATGCACAACACAAGGGCAAATGTTGATGATGGACAATGTACAACACAAGGGCAAATGTTGATGATGGACAATACACAACACAAGATGGACAACAGGTGATCACAAAAGTTCACTATGAGCATGCTGCACTCAGGTGAGCTCCAAATGTGACTTCTAGGGTGTTTGCAAGGTTTCACTATAGCTATATGAGGAAAACTGTCCTTCCATAAGGCAACATGTTTCAAAAGAATTGGATTTCATTTCATAAGAGTTCACAAACTTTTTCATCAATTTGACCTTGTGATGTAGTTTTTTAAGCTCTCACAGACCCCAGTTACCTCTGATATTTCATTGGAACAAAGGTTTAGACCAAGTTCTATGAATATTGGACAACAAATGTGGCCTCTGTAGCTTTCACAAGTTAACTATTGATGACATATGACTAACCAAACGAACACCAAAGTGAGATAACCCTGAAAAAACACAGGTAAAGATCAGGTGAGCTAAAAATGCAGTCTAAAACATTCAACCGTCAAGTGTGATTTATCTTTCATTTATGGAATATAGGGAGCAGACATTTAACAGGCAGGCAGAGAAAAGGCATTTCTGGAACCGTTCCCTCTAACTGAACACAAATTGACAAATAAAAACCGACCAACAAATCACAAACATGTAATGATTTGAAAAGAATTACATATATAACTGCTCACAATAATCCAAATGACTGAATATTGACAATAGTAATTGCATTATATACCAGTAATGCCATTATTTTCCCTGATATGAACACAGCTTACCTGTGATTACTCTCAACACATCTAGAGCAGCACAGTTTACCATGGTCGTAGCACAACATAGTCAATATTTCATCCTTGTGTATCGAACATGTTATAAGAGAATTCTCCATATTCTTAGAAAGTGGCAACTTCA
This sequence comes from Dreissena polymorpha, assembly GCF_020536995.1. Taxonomy (NCBI): domain Eukaryota; kingdom Metazoa; phylum Mollusca; class Bivalvia; order Myida; family Dreissenidae; genus Dreissena; species Dreissena polymorpha. Next base: position 126,227,866 of record NC_068359.1, on the reverse strand, counting down.
TTATTTGATTCTTTCCATAAGGAGATTTTTTATAAAGCCACCGACCATGCTGTCTATGGGAGTGAATACATGTTCCACATAAACACTGCAAACATTTTTTACAGTAAAACTCTGCATCTACTTTTGCAGACCTTTCTTTACAGATTGTACAACAATAATATTTAACGACATCAGAATCTCCAGGAACTTTAGGCACAGAGAAAGCAGCCATTTAACGACATCAGAATCTCCAGGAACTTTAGGCACAGAGAAAGCAGCCATTTCTTATAATGCACATTCAATAAACAAGATTTTACAACCTAAAATCTATTGAAATATTATTGTTGCAGTATATTTCTTACAATAAATATCCCAGAAAACATGCACTAAATGTTATTAAAAACAGTCAAACAATAAGTAATTTCGAACTGAACAGCAACCAAGTGAACCTTTAAATGGACTTCAATTGTATGATAGCAGTAAACAGTGTAACTTTGCAAACTGTCACATGCTTATTGATTACTTTCAACTGCGGCAAAGAAGCTAAGATAATAAAGCTTGTAGATAAAAACTGTAAACCAGATTGTTTTACATGCCAAATGTGTTCAGTGTTTTAATAAATGAAATGTCAAATTGTTACACATATGTTATTACTATGATAATAATATAAAGTCTAACATCAACAAATTGTTACATGAAATGTTAAATTGTTACATACATGTATATGTTATTACTATGATAATAATATAAAGTCTAACATCAACAAATTGTTGTTGTGAAACATCGTTAGACGACACCGAGCGTGATGAGACGTGAGCTGCACAGACTAGGATGACCAGAAGACGACCACAAGATAAGAAGAAGATCTGACTATTTCCATTGTATATAAACTAGAATAAATCTTTGTGTAATGATTTCAGGGAGCTGCTTGTGTAGCGGTCGACACTTGTAGCAAGTGTTAGGGGCCTTGAAACATTAAAAGGGGGGGGGGGATGTAGTGATTTAAGGTCACTTCCAACAGCCTTGCTGTTGGACTAGCTCTTAAGTGACGCAGTTAAAGTGTCTGAATACCACTCTGGAGATCGCGGGTTCAATCCCCTGCTTGAGCTCTGTATTTTCACAATAAAACAATATTTAAAACTGATGTTTTAGGTTAAGTCATTCATATACAAATGCTCTGATTTACTAGTGTGAATATTGCAATCTGCCTTAGTGGTAGTAGAACTTAGTGAATTTGAGTGAATAACATTGACAACAAATATGTTGGATGCATTAGTTATTAGGTTTGGATGGGTCAACTAATGTTAAAGTTATTACCTTTTTATTTTGTTTTACTGTCATCATGAATGAAAAGTTTATGTCTAATTGTTGATTTTTCAACTTTTATCCTATTGCTCCATTGATTCTGACCTCTGATTTGTGAACGTAAAATGCTTTTCATTCTTCTAAAGTACTCAGCATACTTACTTTCCTGATTGTAAATAAAAGCGATTTCTACTGACATCATGCTTAAACAATATGGTCTAGAGTGAGAACAGTTTTCAAGTAACAAGCCACTGTGATCTTGACCCCTCTAACATGTGATCTCAAAACTGATAGGAGTTCTCCGTCCATTTCAATAAACAAGTGTTCACAATGTTTTTCTTAAATCTGACCTTGTGAACTACTTTTTGAGCTCACATGACCCAGTTTAGAATTCGGCCAAGATATCATTGGGACACATGTTCTCCACATGCCTCATTAACATCTCCTATATATATCAAGCAATTTTGGTGCAAGATCAGATAAGATCCAAGAGCTGTAATTTTAAACTTATTGAAGCCAATCATAGGATTAACATACAAAATATTAACTGCTTGGGACAGATACAGATTTATTGAAAACAGGGGGTTTTTGGCCCTATTTTATAGCCGATATTCGGCTATGTTCCCAATCCCAAAAAGTATGCGTTTTTCCCAATATGTGGCGAAAAATTCCCAATTTCCAAAAAAACAAGGGCTGTTTGTAGAACATGCATGCCCCCTATATGGGCTATAAGTTGTAGTAGCAGCCATTGTGTGAATACGTTTTTTGTCACTGTGAACAACGGTGGTGGTGGTGGTGGTGGTGATGGTGGTGGTGGTGGTGGCGGCGGTGGTGGCGGCGGCGGCGGTGGCGGCGGCGGTGGTGGTGGTGGTGAACCATTTCACTGTGTTGAGTTTTTCTTCGAAAGGGGGCATAACTAATGCAACCTTAATTTCATTACAAAAATGCAGTTAGCCTTGCATTTGGTAAAATTTTAATAAATTGCAAGGGAGGCAAATGCTGTAACAAAAAGAACATGCATTAACGGTAGTTGTTTCCCTTGTTTGAACCATGCTAAATCCTTAAAATGCCTATTTCCAGTAACTGTGACCTTCACCTGTGACCTTGACCTTTGACCAAGTGACCTCAAAATCAATAGGGGTCATCTGCGAGTCATGATCAATGTTCCTATGAAGTTTCATGATCCTAGGCCTAAGCTTTCTTGAGTTATCATCCGGAAACCATATGGTGGACCGACCGACAGACATGAGCAAAGCAATATACCCCCTCTTCTTCGAAGGGGGGCATAAAAAAAAAGAAGTGTCTTATGCGTATTTTATCTCAATTATAATTCAATTACATTTAACAAAGTATTATATGATTTTGTTCTTTTAATTGGAATGATTATAAAGAGTTATATCAAATTTAGTATTTCCCTAATCAGTGGACTTTTCGTGTGGAAAAAAAAGGCTAATGAATTTATTTTCCCAATTTCATGAAAATGCCGATAAAATTCCCAATTCCCAAGCCATGGGCGATCTTCCCAAAAAGTGGAAAAAAAAAACTGGAAAATATAAAAAAAGACAGGCTAAAACTGAAAATCACATTAATTAAAGATAAGCACTTTTGGGCTTAAAGCATAAGTACTGATACTCAATAAATGTATCCCGGTACTGATACTCAATATATGTATCCCGGTACTGATACTCAATATATGTATCCCGGTACTGATACTCAATATATGTATCCCGGTACTGATACTCAATATATGTATCCCGGATACTGATACTCAATATATGTATCCCGGATACTGATACTCAATATATGTATCCCGGTACTGATACTCAATATTTGTATCCCGGTACTGATACTCAATATATGTATCCCGGAAAAAGCAACTTTTTGGAAAAAAAACACTAATCTGCTGGTACAAATATACATGACCCATTTATAATCCTTTCGATTTATAATCCTTTCGAAATCACACACCGTATCAACCGTTATTATTTAAAGTAAGCTATCATTGGTTGATTTAATGGACCAGCGTTGTTTGGGTGATTAGTGGGTTTTTCTAAACTCATGCTTTTCTGGGATCAGTCAATTGATGCACATTTTATAATACAAGCATCAGACATTTTCGTTGTCTTTTTCTTTACTATTCTTTTCAACAACAACAATATTTTACATACGGAAATATATAATACTAAGTTTGTTTTAACTTAATTTGATGTACGCTTGTTTTGCAGCTAATTTTTTCTTTCTTTAATTTTATTCATTTTTTTTTTTACTGGAGCTTTTTAGATCCAATGTGTACATTTATCAATATTAAGCATTTAATGAAAAACTTCAATACATGCCAAAATCAGTGAAAAGAAATCCATTTTTTTGGACCCCATGTTCGAAATCTGATTTATCTAATTAACTTAAACTATATATGATGACCCGATTACCACTTAATTTGTTGGCATTGTTTTACAACTATAAGAGTAAAACTAAAACTGATTTGGTGTCGCAGGGAAGAAACTGCTTAACTACACTATGTTCCCTTTAACCCATTAATGCCTAGTGGACTCTCCCATCCTTCTAAATTGGATCAATTTATTTCCAAAATTAGGGACGTCAAGTATATTTAGATCTATATTTAGAATATTTCTTACAGAAATTCCTTTAAGCAAACAGCGCAGACCCTGATGAGACGCCACATCATGCCGCGTCTCATCTGGGTCTACGCTGTTAGCCAAACCTTTTTTCTAGACGCTAGGCATAAATGGGTTAAATTGTTTTAAATATTTATCTCCCTTATGGTAATATAATAATTTATTCTAATTATAGGTCAGTTTTAATGATAAATCCGTTTGGAAATAAAGCCTGTATACTTATAATAATTGTAAATTACTGCTTCTTCTAAAATAAAGTGCTTCCATTTACATTTTGTTAATTCCTTATGTTTTTCCAGATTTAATTTAAGATTGAATTATGTGGGATTGATTTTGAATGTATTTGTATTGTGTTGTATTATGACTGCATACCTTCTTTTTAAATAAATGATGTTATACTATTTGGTGTTGCAGTCCAGCTTCCCCCAACCTCTCACAGATGAACAATGTTAAGAAGTCATTACTTCAAATTATTTGATTTGCAATTGACAAGATGTACTTGAAAAAAAAATTGAAATATAGTTACAACAAAACACACAAAATAAATGTGTTTTCAAACAAAGTCCTTATTGTCATTTTATTTACTGGCCCTTTATTGTAATTGTACTGGTGACATACACACCAGAATAAATGCAGAGTATGTAAAATCATAGTCCAAAGACTGTTTGATATTGAGTATGCAACTTAGCTGATTTATTGTAACTATCTCAGTAAGAAATATATATTTATAATGTAAACTATCTGACCCTGGACATGTTCAAGATAAATGGGAACGACAACCCAAATTGTCATGTGGTCGTCCTAACATGTTATCATGCACGTCAGGTGATATTACAATCATTCAAGTGATTAGGTGACATGAATATAAGATAATTAAAATGGTATCTGTATTTTATCTATTGTTTTTCAATTTATAGAACATCATGGCTTGATTTAAAGAAATTGCACTTTTCATGACATTTTCTAAACAAAAATTTCAAAATATTTGCTTAGTCAGAATTTTATATTATTGTGCATGTACTGCACTGTAATATTTTTCTGAGACTTAATTTTTTGTTTTATTTTTGTCTGAAAAAAAGTCCAAATAGTTAAAGACACTCTGAAAATATACCTTTTGCATATGAATATGATAGTCCTGTGCATATATGTAACATACTAGCTTCTGACAGACAACAGAGCACGATGATGTGATGATTAGCATAAATTTGAAAAACTGTAAAATAAATTTTTAATTTGACACTAATTTTCATAATCAATAAACTTAACATATTTGGTACTTATAATAGACATCATGAAGTTTTTCCTGAAGTGATTCAAACCAAAAGCGCAAATGCCTTAATCAGAACTTATTGTTCCCTCACAATGATCACTTCATTACTTATTGTTCCCTTACAATGATCACTTCATTACTTATCAGCTAAAGCAATAGTCTATTAGCAGTATACATAAAGCAATAGTCTATTAGCAGTATACATAAAGCAATAGTCTATTAGCAGCATACATAAAACAATAGTCTATTAGCAGCATACATAAAGCAAAAGTCTATTAGCAGTATACATACCTATTTACCGAAATAACGAAAATGTAACAGTCCCCGGGCATTTTATGACCATTATCAGGTTGTAAAGCACAAGTGTAATCATTAGTTATTGGGGAAAAATGTGGGTGTCTAAACAATTGGAGTCACAAGATATAATTATTTTGGCTCAATAATAGGGTGTCCAAAAACTTTTAGTGTCCAAAAACTAAGGGGCATTTACATTATATTCAATATTTTGGTTGATTAGAATTATACCCTTAAAACACTGACCCTGAGAATAATAACACCTAGTTAAGTAGTTACAAATAACCAGTCAACTCAATTATAATATCAGCATGATATATAGAAAACAGGTTGCTGATCATACATTTTAGCATTCATTAAAATAAAAATGTGTTGTAATAATTTGTGATGAATGCCAAATATATGTGTCTTAGGGAATGATTCTTGAACTCTGTCATTCCTCTCAACTTTGTTAGTTGTTTTACTTCATGTCAAAATTGTTCAAAGGTTTTCTTAGTTGTGATTTAAGAAAAGTCAGAGGGTTGTAAAATTGTGTCTGCCAACTTGATATGCAAAACAGGGTGACAAACCGCTTCAGTCAGAATAAAAATAAACACACCCTAGTGCCACTAACCAAAGAGTTGAATTTCTAAATGTTTGTCTTTTTTTCTTCGATCACTGTGAACATTGCTGGCAATCTTTCATTTTTGATAAATGAATTACTTTTTCAAGTGGATCTTACGTGATAATTGCAATAATCCCAGCTAAATAACCCTCCTGGTACTCATAAATGCTCAAAGCATTCAAGAAGACCCAACAGGATCTGCAGTCAATTTTAATGGAATACACTTCGCCTTGCCATGATATTAATGTCCCCTGACCATTCCGAAACGGGAATTGCTTTCATATAATTATATATACTGGTACATATATATTTGTGCTTGTTTCTAGCCATTCCCATTTAAATTAGTTTTCTATTGATTTGTCATTCTCTAAGATTTGGTGAGAGTTGATCGTTCTCTGGATTATCTTATTTTTATTCAGTACGACGCCATTTGCAATATAAGCAAACAAACAGCCAACACATTTTCGAAAAACTATCGAAACATCTGTCAACTTTAGGTGCCATGAAAGCTATGCCATAAAAACTATTAATATTTTTAATATGAAATAACAGTGAGCCGTTCCGTGACACTGATCAATGTTTCACTCATGTGATCAACAGATTTTAATATGGCAGATCAAATGAAGTACAAAATTTCCAGTATTTCTTATAAGAAACCTTTTCTGCCATCACCATTTTGGAATTAAAGTAACCCCCACCCCAAAGCAAATGTTAAGATGAATATTAATTTAATTTGTAGTTCACTGTTTTGTCAATCAATGAGATTCCGTAAGAGTAGTTCTTTCTTTCTATAACTTAAATATCTTCAAAATGATGCCATTTGCAGACAAATCAGCGAAAAATAACAAAAAAAATCAAAGACTGAATCTGATTGTAAGATTGAGAAAAAGTCGATGGAGAAATTGACAAAACATTTTTTCAGGCTGCTTATGAAATATGCCTCGGGTTTTACAGAAATTTCAGAAATGACAACTAAATCAGATTAGTGGAAATCCATCGAAAAATCACACCCCTGTGATATCATTGGTTTCAGCAGGTAACTTTCAAGGACTAAAATTGGTCAAAGAAAACATAAAATAAATAACATGCAAACTTCTAATGAGTCTATGAGGACTGAGTAAACATGATCAGGTTTTCAACTTTATACATTTGTTTACATCACATATTGTAAATTATTCACATTTATCTTGAACAAAACAGGATGTGTTCATATTCACATGTAATTATACATAATTATATTACTGTCTGTTCACCAGGAACAACCTTAATGATTTCTTATCAAGCTGTTATGTTCAAGAAAGCACATACAAAAGACCAAACTTCTTGAGACCAGCATGCAAGAAACAGATACAACTAAGAATATTTAAGAAATAGTAAACCTAACTGAGGTCCCTATGGCATTATAGTGACCAGCCAGGCAGCCACATACCGTTTATGGACCGAAGCCGTAGGCTGAGGTCCATATACAGTTTTTGGCTGCCTGGCTGGTCACTATAATGTCATTGGGACCGAAGTGGAGTTTACTTTTTCTTATATTACACCGAAGAGTGTCCCCTGTATTATTGTACAGTGTTTACCATACCGGCTTTCCGTACTTTTGTTTTTCATGCAACTGAATGCGCAAACGATGACGTATATCGGGTGACGTAGTTTCTCTGAGGAAACATTCCAGTTGGAGCTAAATTCTCTGGATGTTAAGGACATGTCCGACGTGGTTTTTTTAAACAGTTACTTTTTTGTTTAAGGCATCTAAAGAATGCAAAACGTATTTCAGATTGTACTTTTATCATACATAATGTAAACTTCGATAGCAATACAATAAAATAGTGTGATTTGAAATAAGTTTTGATAAAGGGATGGAAGAATAGAAAATGGAAGTGAATATCGTTCTGACTTTATTGTTATAAGCATTGGATTAACGTTGGCATTGAGGTTAGCGTGTCGTTTATTCTAAATTAATTTTTTTTTAACTCTTGTTAAAGATGAAATAGTGTCAATGCTGTTCAATAAAGCGCTTCGGCACAGTGCACATTTAGTGGTGTGTAACCCTGAACGGTCCATATACAAAAAATAGTGACCGGTCCATATACTCTTAGGTTTCTCTATCGCATTTTACAGACTGAAACCGGTCATATAGATATAGAAGGACCAATATCTCTGAGGTGTAATATATGATATTATATCAACATTATTGCTTATCTGTTCCATATTATACAGAAACAATCTTAACTTCAAATAGACGTCACATACATCTAAATATTTCTCACTGTTTGTGGAAAAGAGTTTGTATTACAAGACCACAACAACAAAGTTGCTGTGATGAAAAAGTGCAGTTTTTGAACTCCCACTGGGGTTGAACACATCACATAGTTTAATGCAATTTATGTCTGAATATTTATCCTATTCAAAAACTTCACACGATACCCATTCCATAAATGTTAGCACTTTTTTGGGGGAAAAAGCAAAAACTAAATGTTTATCATTTGTTTGAATAATTGTAGGGTATTATCACAGTTTGGCAAAATGGCTTTTCTTTAATGTCAACTTTTCAAAAAATAGAATAAACATTTTATTAAAACAATAAAATAACACTCAATAATATTGCTTTGTTAATAAATAATTGTCAATCAAAAGTAATCAATAAATCGCTTTTCATTGAGTACTATTATAGCTCTTAAAAAAATACAGTTCATTGCTAAAATCTAAATGGTCGTGTGAAAGCCTGTTAGACTTTGCTTCCAAAGGATCCAGATTCTAGTCCAAACAAAGGCGGCATTTTTTCATTTAAAACATTTTATCATGATGTCATAATTTCGACTCCTCCAAAAAATATTTACTTTTTAGTAAATACAAAAAATCATCATGCAGATCAGAAACATCTCTTAACTGCATGTTAGACATGCTTCGTGAATTTTCAAGATACTCAGGACTTAATATAACTATATGAAAAACTAATTTGATTTGTATAGGCTCTATCAAATATAGTGCAAGTCGACCAATAACACTAAATACAAACTGACATGGAGATCTACTGCCTTTAAATTTCTTGTGATAGTGTTTGATATTAATTTAGACAACATGGTAAAGAAAAATGTTGAAAACAAAATCAAAAGCATTAAAAGTTCAATAAGGCATTGCAATTGCAAAAATATTAAACTGCTAGGAAAGATAACAATTGTTTCTACCTTTACTTGCTCATTTATTTGTATCACTACCAACACCAAGAATAGACACCATGAAAACAATAGAACAACACTTTCATGACTTCCTTTGGGCAGGATCAGTAACATATAAAAAACAAAAATGTTTAAGCAGCATAACGAATATGGGTTAAATATGATAGATATATGTTCTTTTGATAAGAGAATAGTGTCAGGCAAAGGAAATTGTTATTCATTGGCTAAATCGTTGCTGCGCCACTCTTGGAAATATTATTTTCTAAGACAAAGTTGCTATTCACTGCAATTAATATATGTCTAAAATTACACTGTCCTATGCAAAATTACCCCATACTGATACATTATCAAATGTGAATTCCTTCTCAATTCTATTAGGACTTAACAAATCTGTCAGGGTTTTTTCAGGTTCTCTCCAATTGTTCCAAAGAAGATGACAAAAGCCAAAACACCAACATATGAAAGGCAACATACAATAGACAAAAGCCTATGCTTGGCGATAATAGTAAACAAGTATCATTAAAACGATGAATGCTCCCCTTATGTTCATCATGCCAAGAGATCGCTCAAATATTGCAGGCGCTATGAGAAACTGTACCCAAAGTGTGACCTTGAGAAAATATATTATTAGCCTCGGTGACCTTGACTCCAGTGACTTCAACCTCATAAAAAGGTAGAGGTCCATGCAAGGTACCTACATGCCAAATATGTAAGAGATCTGTAAAATATTGAAGGCGCTATGAGAAACTGTAACTCTTGAGAAAATATATTATTAGCCTCGGTGACCTTGACCCCAGTCACCTCAAACCTAATAAAAAGGTAGAGGTCCATGCAAGGTACCTACATGCCAAATATGTAAGAGATCGGTAAAATATTGAAGGTGCTATGAGAAATTGTAACAAAAGTGTGACTGAATTAAAAAAGAAAGGAAGGACAAACTGGCTACTATATGCTTCCCATATATATATATATATATATATGGGTAGCATAAATATGCAATTTTTAAACTCAGTTGGGCATGCAATCTGTTTAAGCGCTGCATGTCAATGAGGCACTGACTGTTGTTGATATCAACCTCATCTTACCTGGCAAGATTTGGCTTGCAATTCTTAAGGTAGTGCACCTCTAATGATTTCCCGCGATTTCTTCGAAGGTTGAAGAGCCTACTATTAGGTGCCATAGCCTAGTGGTTAAGGCGATAAACTAGAAATCTTTTGGGATATTCCCGCGCAGGTTCGAATCCTGCCGACGACGTATACTTTTTTGCGACGGGTTTTATTTATTTTCTAACGTAATTTGATTTAATATGGCATATAAGCTATATTTATTGTTAAATATGTTGCAATTTTTATGCACTTACTTCAATTATTAAAATTAAAACAACGTTATGGCGAAATTGGGTGATTTACTGTTGAAAATACGAACCATGCATATTGCATTATTATTTTTATTTCAAAAACTAAACGGTAAATCTGTCTATTTCTTGGTATTTTTGCTGTATATAGTGTTTCTATAAAAACAAAGTTTAAAGTATGACTTAAATGATACTATTTTGAATTTTATGACACTTTGTTTTTAACCGACCCAATTTTTACTTGGCTGAAATCACTTACATTTCATGGCGCTCTTCCATAGATAAAAATTTGTAAAAATTAATGTCTGTAAAAGAATACTTATTTCATCTTGTTTAAACTTTAAACACCTTTACAGCATCTGTACACACCAACTGCATGCCCATATTTGGAAATTTGAATGAATTATGGAACTTTTATATACCCCAGGGGTCAAAATAAACTGGACAAAAGCCGAGCGTGGGGGTGGTTTTGAAAAGATCGGTATATTTTTTTTTAAAGCATGGAAAGCCTACCTACAAATTTGCATGTAGTTCAGTGAAATGATGCTGATTAAGAAAATAATTAATTAGATTATATTTGGATATGTGCCCATTAGAGGTGCGCTACCTTAACTATTCCAGCCACAGTCATTTCAACCTGTGCAGAAGGGTCCAGTGTCTGGGTTCAGTTCCAATCCGGCTGCTCACAGAACTTTTTTCCTTGGCTGACCACAGGTGTCCTCCCATCATAAACTCTGAATAAATAATACAAAAATTATCATCATCTTTATACTTTTATAAATAATTTAACACTTAGTTAAATTTACATACAGTTTGATTTTGATTCAAATGATGACATTACAGGCCAAAGCATAACAAGTTAAAACAAGAATTGCACTGCTTTTTAATATTCACATTAATTTTATTATTAAGGCTTCATACAAATACTTCTTTCTTCAGTTGCATTTTAAATAATTTAGCTTGTAGCCTCATGTCTTTTTCAAGATCAATGGTCCGAACAATTTGCATGACATTTCACATTTTTGATTTGAATTATGGCCAGTATAAATAAAAGCAATGAATTGAACTCACATACAACTAACCAGGATATATGATCAAATATTTTGATATTAAAAAATGTGTGTGCTTCAGATTAAGTAAGGATTTATATATAAAGAGGCCAAGATTTCTGTGCAAACTGCCACATATTGCCCAACCTATGTACTAGTTAAACTTTATACATCATTGTCTACCAGCTTGGAGCATATTATTTTTCGTAAATGCCTTCGGCTTCACATGTATACAATAGCATTATGTTCGGAGTCGTTCGAACTAATCGATTAATTCGCCAGTACAACGAGAAAATCGAGTCTACCCGAAGTACTCCCAATCGAGTACACCGGAAGCACTAAGCACATTTTTCATTTTATGTTCTGGCGTTCGACGAACAAGGTGAGACAAAATAAACAATTTGTACATCAATATATTGTGGAGCCAACTGAGGACGTAGTCCCAGTTTATATTAGCATTGATTAATCTCAGTGTTATAGTGTTTTTGCCAATTTATTGACATTTAAAGTTGGGAAAATGGGCTCTAAACGAGACGAAGTTTCGTTGCATCCAGAGGAGTCGGAGGACTCGTTTTATGGTTTCTCTGATGAAGAAACGTTTAATGAGAAACTAAATGCAAAAGAAAAGGCCACTCCGAAGGAGAAAGCGCAAATTAGTTCTAAAGACAAAAGTAATTCTAAAGACAAAACAAGTAAAAGTAATGTTTCGAAAGTAACAAAAAAGAAGCAATCTGGTTCAGATAAGAATAACAATGAACTTTCAGTTTCACAAGTATGTTGTAATAAGCAGACACCTGCATTGGATTTGTCTAAACTATCAGAAAATGACATAAAGAGTCTTAGAGAGTTACTTGGTATTCCTAGTACAGAACCACAATATGCTGATGATGATGACATTACATCTCTGTTTGGAACTTCTCTTGAAAATTTACCAAGAATGACAATCGAAGTAGATGCAGATCAGATTTCTGACACTGATGATGTAATAAAACAAAGAAAACGTACTAACATTGACATGTCAAGTGCACTATTTGATGATGATGAGGCTGAATGTGACACTTGGGAATTGCCCCGTCTTAAAGCCCCAGATAAGGGCAAACCAATATCACCATCTTTGGCGAAAGTAATAAATGTTGCTTGCACAACACAGTGTGAAACAGATTCTTTAATTTCAAAGTACTCTGTTCCTGAGAATTGTGAAATGGCTTGCCCTCCATTGGTTAATAATGAAATATGGAAAATTCTGAATAAACGCACTCAGACGCAAGATAGAAGCATTGTACAAACCCAAAATTTGGTAGCCTCGGGTATGACACCCATTATCCGTCTTGCAGAGGTATTAAAGCCTCAAATTATGGCGAATCAAGAAGCAAAAACTTTACTGTGTGATGCACTCACTTTAATGGGTCAGGTGCAATTCAACCTTTCTATAAGAAGAAGGTATATGATAAGACCAGCTTTAAAACGGAAATATTATCCACTTTGTAACATTTCTCAACAGATTACAAATAAGCTTTTTGGTGATGAAGTGTCAAAAGAAATCAAAGCTTGTGACTCCGTGTCCTATATTGGACGAAATGAAAATTTTGTGAGAGGTCGAGGACCCGGTAGATACCCTAGAAGAGGGGGTTTCAGAGGAAGTTATGTTCAGGGCGGTTATGAGGATCCGTACCCAAACAGATACCAGCCGTACCCCTACAGGGGCCAGTATAGATCTGGTAGTCGACCATATGGTAGAGGGTTCAAGAGGTCAGCCAATGCGGTTGCTACACCTCCAAATCCACACCCAAACGAGTAGATGTGGACATTAAGGTATGTAAAATTGGAGGTCTGAAATATAATTTACATGCTTGGAGAAAAATTACACAAGATCAATGGGTTCTTGATGCAGTGTCTGGTTACTGTATTCATTTTGACATACAACCATGTCAACATAAAATTCCAAAAGAAATTCCATTTGAAAAAGAACATTGGCAAATTGTAGATCTAGAGATCAAAACTCTTTTGAGCAAAAAAGCTATTATTAACTCTGTTCATGAAAACGAAGAGTTCATATCAACTATTTTTATAGTACCGAAACCTAATGGAAAGTTTCGTCCTGTGATTAATTTGAAGTATTTGAATGCATTTGTACATTATGATCATTTTAAACAGGAGACATTCAAAGTTGTACTTGATCTTTTGCAGAAAAATGATTACTTGACCTCCATCGATTTACAAGATGCTTATTTTTCGGTCCCAATTCACAAAGATTTTCAAAAATTTCTTAAGTTCCAATGGAATGATAAATTGTACCAGTTTGTATGCCTTCCATTTGGTTTGAAATCTGTTCCATTTATTTTTACGAAGATTTTAAAACCTGTTTTTGCATGGTTGAGACATAGAAACATAAGATGTTCCTATTATATTGATGATTCCATTATTATGAATCGAAATAGATTGGTTTGCAAAGAAAACACAAAAGTTACCCAGAACACATTAGAAGAACTGGGTTTTTTGGTAAATTTGAATAAGTCTGTAATGGAACCAGTGCAAATATTGGTATTTTTTGGTTTTATAATTGATACGGTTGAGTTTAAAATATTTCTTACAGAGGAAAAAATCAACAAAATATTGCAAAAAGCAAAGATTTTAATTGACAAAAAGTTTGTTATTGTCAGAGATTTGGCTTCTTTTATAGGGTCAATTATTAACGCTTTTTATGCAGTGCTAGAGGCCCCGTTACATTACAGGCAATTGGAAAGAAATAAATTATTGGGTTTAGGACAAATGATTAATTTTGATAACAAAGTGATACTGAGTAATGATAGTATAAAGGAGCTTCAATGGTGGCAAACTAATCTGGTAAAGAAAAATGGGAAACTTATTAGGCAAGGAGAAGTTAATTTTGTGTGTAGAACTGATGCAAGCCTTTTAGGTTGGGGCGCTATTGATTTGATCACAAGTAGTCATGCCAATGGAAGATGGAACATGGATGAATCATTGTATCCAATAAATTACTTGGAAATGTTGGCAATTTTTTATGGATTGCAATCCTTTTATAATGAAGAAAGTGGAGTTCATATTCAAGTTCAGTCTGACAATGTAGCAGCTGTTTCATATATTAATGATATGGGTGGAATTGCCTCTTTAAGTATGGACAGATTATCTGGTGATATTTGGCAATGGTGTTTAGTGAGAGACATATTTCTTTCAGCAGTTTACATACCTGGTTCAAGTAATACTGCTGACTATTATTCTAGAAATTTTTCTGAAAATACAGAATGGACTATTAAGTCAGATATTTTTCAGAGAGTTTGAAAACAATTATTTTACCCTGATATTGACTTGTTTGCTTCAAGATTAAATAAACAAATTGATCGTTTTGTATCATGGTACCCTGAACCTGGGTCCTTTCATAATGATGCATTCTCATTAAATTGGAGAGAATTGGAACCATACATATTTCCTCCTTTTAATTTGATTGCAAAGGTGCTAAATAAGGTGAAAGAAGACAGAGTTAAAAAGGCACTCTTAATTTTTCCATATTGGACGGCACAGTCATGGTTTCCAGTTTTATTAGAATGTTTGACTGATATTCCTGTAAGTTTGCCGAGACATAAAGACTTGCTGTTTCTCCCTCACAGCGGGGAGCTGCACCCGTTAGGGAAGAGGTTGAAGATCTTCGCAGCCATCATATCATCCAAGAGATGTCAACAAGAAAGATTCCATCTGCACCTTCAATCCTCATTACATCTTCTTGGTCAAAAGGAACTAGACAGCAGTACAAATATGCGTGGCAGAATTGGGTGCTTTGGAACGGTATCAGGTTTGGCAATCCCTTTCAGACGACTGAAATAGTTGTGTTGACATATTTGTGTTATTTATTCCAGATAGGAAAATCATATTCAGTCATTAATTTGCATAAAGCAATGCTTTTACAGACTTTACCATTGATGGGAAATACATGGTGTGTTAACTGTAATTTAATTACAAGGTTTATGAAGGGAGTTTTTATGAATATGCCTCCAAAACCAAGGTATAATTTTACTTGGGATGTAACTCCTGTTTTGAAATTTCTTTCTTCATTATTTCCTTTGGAAAGTTTATCATTGAAATTATTGACTTTTAAAGTGGTGGCTTTGATTTCCTTGGCTGCAGCCCCGCGAGCACAAACTTTAGTTGCCATGGATATTGATTATATGCTGAAGGAAAAGCAATGTGTTATTATAGGTTTTCCATCTGTGTTGAAAACTTCAAGAATTGGACATTCATATAATTTAAAAATTGAGCATTATAAAGACGAGAAATTGTGTGCTATGCATACTTTATTATTTTATTTAAGTAAAACAGAAAGTGTACGATTGTCAAGAAAATTACTTATTTCGTATGTCACTTTTAAATCTGTGTCCACTAGTACTGTTGCTAGATGGTTACGTACTGTTTTGGATTTGTCTGGAATAGACTCTAATAAATTCAAGGCACATTCTTTTAGAGGGGCATCTGTATCTAAAGCTTTAGTAAGTGGTTGTTCTTTACAAAAGATATTACGTACAGCGGACTGGTCTTCTGATAAGAACTTTAGGAAGTTTTATTACAGACATACTATTAGCAAAGAAAATATGTCGTTTGCTGATTCGGTGTTTAAATGACGATGAACATTTATTATAATAAATGTGTTTGATTGAGTGAATGTTTTGTTGCTCTTTGAAGATGCTATTGTATACATGTGAAGCCGAAGGCATTTACGAAAAATAATGTGCCCTCATCCTAGCTTTAGTGAAGGATGAGGGTCATTATTAGAGTAAAGCCGGAGGCTGAGCATGTATACACCCACCCAACATTTTTATGTATTGTTTAACATACATTTATTCTGCAATATTTTATATCTGATTCTTAGCCCGCCCATTGTGGTTTTTCAACAAAACATTGAGCTTTGAATTATGAAAAATGTGCTTAGTGCTTCCGGTGTACTCGATTGGGAGTACTTCGGGTAGACTCGATTTTCTCGTTGTACTGGAGAATTAATTGATTAGTTCGAACGACTCCGAACATAATGCTATTGTATACATGCTCAGCCTCCGGCTTTACTCTAATAATGACCCTCATCCTTCACTAAAGCTAGGATGAGGGCACATTTTCCCACAACATCAATCGGTCTGGATTTAAAATTGGGGGGAAAAGTATTTCATTTAACAGGGTACACAATGTGGCGATCTTAAATACTGGTAGACTCTACCAGTATTTAAGATCGTCACATTGTGTACCCTGTTTAATGTCTTTGTCGAAATTCAAGAAATATAATATTATACACAAACAAAATAAAATATTAGAGAAAAAGACTAGAAACTGAGAATTGCACCGCTTGGTATTTATCACAATTTGGAGTTAAATAAAGGTCATTTTGGCTGATATATTGGCAATAATTGTATTCAAACTCTAAATTTAATCAGTATTCTTATTATTAAGCGATACAATTTCTTTTTTAAATTCGGCATTTTACAGCTTGAATTTAATGCAGGTATTTTTTCCCAACATGGTCAGAAAAAGGTCCGAGTCAAAGTTGTTGATGTCAAAGCAAATGGCAAAGAAAAATTATCAGTTCGACCAAGCAAACCTAAATTCTTATATAATTACTTGAGTCCAAGAAAATGTTGTAAGTCCGCCTGTATGACACTTAAAATTGTAGCAAGAAAAGGTCAAGATTTCCCACAGCAGTGGCCTTGACAGAATCTGCTTAAGAACCTAAAACAACTCTCCTTCTGACTTACCTAGCCCTGACCATTGATGGCTTTGAAGTGTTGAGACTACACCCAGTGACAGGTAGGAGTCCTACCACAGTTGTGTTAAAGTCTGTAGACTACACCAAGTGACAGGTAGGAGTCCTATCACAGTTGTGCTATAAGTCTGGAGACTACATCAAGTGACAGGTAGGAGTCCTATCACAGTTGTGCTAAAGTCTGGAGACTACACCAAGTGACAGGTAGGAGTCCTATCACAGTTGTGCTAAAGTCTTGAGACTACACCCAGTGATAGGTAGGAGTCCTATCACAGTTGTGCTATAAGTCTGGAGACTACACCAAGTGACAGGTAGGAGTCCTATCACAGTTGTGCTATAAGTCTGGAGACTACATCCAGTGACAGGTAGGAGTCCTATCACAGTTGTGCTAAAGTCTGGAGACTACACCAAGTGACAGGTAGGAGTCCTATCAAAGTTGTGCTAAAGTCTGGAGACTACACCAAGTGACAGGTAGGAGTCCTATCACAGTTGTGCTGAAGTCTGGAAACTACACGCAGTGACAGGTAGGAGTCCTATCACAGTTGTGCTAAAGTCTGGTGACTACACCAAGTGACAGGTAGGAGTCCTATCACAGTTGTGCTGAAGTCTGGAGACTACACGCAGTGACAGGTAGGAGTCCTATCACAGTTGTGCTGAAGTCTGGAGACTTCACCAAGTGACAGGTAGGAGTCCAATCACAGTTGTGCTAAAGTCTGGAGACTACACCAAGTGACAGGTAGGAGTCCTATCACAGTTGTGCTGAAGTCTGGAGACTTCACCAAGTTACAGGTAGGAGTCCAATCAAAGTTGTGCTAAAGTCTGGAGACTACACCAAGTGACAGGTAGGAGTCCTATTACAGTTGTGCTGAAGTCTGGAGACTACATCCAGTGACAGGTAGGAGTCCTATCACAGTTGTGCTGAAGTCTGGAGACTACACCCAGTGACAGGTAGGAGTCCTATCACAGTTGTGCTGAAGTCTGGAGACTACACCAAGTGACAGGTAGGAGTCCTATTACAATTGTGCTGAAGTCTGGAGACTACATTTAGTGACAGGTAGGAGTCCTATCACAGTTGTGCTAAAGTCTGGAGACTACACCAAGTGACAGGTAGGAGTCCTATCACAGTTGTGCTAAAGTCTGGAGACTACACCAAGTGACAGGTAGGAGTCCTATCACAGTTGTGCTTAAGTCTGGAGACTACACCAAGTGACAGGTAGGAGTCCTATAACAGTTGTGCTAAAGTCTGGAGACTACACCCAGTGACAGGTAGGAGTCCTATCACAGTTGTGCTGAAGTCTGGAGACTTCACCAAGTGACAGGTAGGAGTCGTATTACAGTTGTGCTGAAGTCTGGAGACTACATCCAGTGACAGGTAGGAGTCCTATCACAGTTGTGCTGAAGTCTGGAGACTACACCCAGTGACAGGTAGGAGTCCTATCACAGTTGTGCTGAAGTCTGGAGACTACACCAAGTGACAGGTAGGAGTCCTATTACAGTTGTGCTGAAGTCTGGAGACTACATTTAGTGACAGGTAGGAGTCCTATCACAGTTGTGCTTAAGTCATGAGACTACACCAAGTGACAGGTAGGAGTCCTATCACAGTTGTGCTAAAGTCTGGAGACTACACCAAGTGACAGGTAGGAGTCCAATCACATTTGTGCTAAAGTCTGGAGACTACACCAAGTGACAGGTAGGAGTCCAATCACAGTTGTGCTGAAGTCTGGAGACAAACTGAGTGCAGATTATTTTTATTTTTATTGATTTTCAACAAACTTCTCTATTACAACAAGAATTAACAACTGAAGCAACAAAACATTTTGGTCTCTTATACATACTAAAGCATCATATATATTTACTATGACTGCACATACACGTGCTTTAGGCATATACAAAAACAACACTTTATTTTCTTAGGTATTAACATGGTATTGCTCGATAATATTGTTACCAGAAAAAACATGTTTGAGACGATGCTTAGTTAGAGTGAAAAGGAGGAGGGAGAAGCTAGGTTTAATAATAAAGAGTGTTGTAGGATTGATAAATACATTTAAAAAGAAAATTTCATTTTTATAGGGCATTGTCGAGGGTCTCAATATTTAGCTTTTCAGCTTTTGATTTGGTATTACATATCAAAGATCTTATAAAGATAATTATAAAGTTGATCACTTGACTATGAGCGCCTTCTTTTTTAGTTCCAAAAACAATATCATTTACATTCAGTTCTATGTGTAATTGTTTACTATTAAATAACAATGTCAGCTCCTGTCATATGGCTTGTACAGAATTACATTCATATAAAACGTGTATACTTGTTTCCTTACAACTTGCACACAAAGTGCACAGACTTGAAGTTGTTAAATTATATTTATACAAAAATGAATTAGTTGGTAGTGTGGAATGTAGAATCTAATATTGCAAATTGCATGAAGTATTATCAATGGTGACTTTAAATGGTGTTAAATAAGCTAATGTTTCCAGTCGATACTTTGTTCATAGATTGACATTATGTCTTCCCATTTCTTTTCTTGTTTGCACTTATTCTCTTCTAAGGTTTGTTGTAGATTATATAAATATTTACACACTGTTTTTGTCATTTGTACCTTTTCAAGTAATGTGTTTTAATTGCAATTGACAAATTCCATTTGAGATAGTTGTTGTTTGTAAGTAATTGGGATACTTTGGATTAGGAAGTAATATTCAAATTAATCTGATGGGGGTATTTCATAAAGGGTTTTAAAAACTTAAAATGTATAATAGGTTTTTGACCTAAAGTAGTATACGTGTTCTAAGAACTTCATACCACTTGACATGGGTCAAGACTTGCTAGTTTGGAATAGTCTTTCTCTAATAACTAGATATTGGTATTCATATTCAAATAAGATATGTTTTCATAGCACACAGATGCCCCCTAATTCCACTTTTGTCGCAAAACTCAACATAAAAATAAGTTTTCACTATAACAATATAAGTAAACCTGTCTAGCCACCAGCTGCCATGTTTTTCAACAAACCGGACGAATTTTTCAAACTCGACTGAGATGTCATTAGAACAAGTGTTCTGAATTAGTATCATTTAGATTGAACTAAAAATATGACTGTGTGTGTGTTTACAAGGTTTAATTATAGCCATATAAGGAAAACTGCCCCGCTACCGGGCGGCCATGTCTTTCAATAGACTGGAATTATGTTTGAATTCACCCAAGATATGAACAAATATTCTGACTAAGTTTCATGAATATTTTACAATAAATGTGACTTCAAGAGTGATAACAAGGTTTTACAATAGCCTTATAAGGAAAACTGCCAGGCCCTTTGGCAGCCATGTTTTCAACCAACTGGAACCATTTTAGAAATCATCCAAGACATCATATGGACACATGTCCTGAACGAGTTTCATGACTTTTGGACAAAAAATGTGGCTTCTAAACTGTTAACAAGGTAAATGTTGATCACCCACGATGTACAACGCATAATTGTTGGACAAAAGGCAATCACAAAACTTCACCATGAGCATGTTGTGCTCAAGTAAGCTAAAAACTCAATCTTGATCAGATTGTGCAGGTACAATCAGGTACAGATTGTGCAGGTACACACCAAATGTCAAGTAAATATCTGAAAGCGTTTAACAAAAAAAATCCAAAAAAGTGTTGTTTTATAGAAAATGATTAAGTCCAAGATTTTGTAAAAGATCTATGGACCGTAACAAAACTAGAACTTGATCTGCAGGTCACTGTAGGTAGGCTCACACACCCAAAATAAGGTCAGTAATCTGAAAAGTATTATTTTAAAGAAAATTCTTAAGTCCAAGGCCCTCAATTTTGCAAAAAAAATCCATGGACCAGAATGAAACTCAAACTTGATCTGTAAGTCATGTAGATAGACACACACCAATACTCAGGTAAATATCTGCAAGCATTAAGCAAAATCAGAAAACTGTTATATTATGAAAATGTTTAAGTCCAAGGCCCATAACTTTGCCAAAAATCAATGGACCGGAACAAAACTGGAACATGGTTGGCAACTCATGAAGTTAGACTAGCATACCAAAAATCAGATAAATATCTCAAAGTGATATTTAATAAATATTAATGTTATTTAAAAAATAATCCAGCAACAAATTCCTGACGGAGGGACTAGAGGACAATCCGACTTCTGTATGCCACCCTACCTGGTATATAACAAGAAACCGTCAGAGATGGGTGATGCTCTCCAAAGGTTTTTTTCACAATATTGCACTATATATTCAATTAAAAGGAAACGTCTTGAGGGCACAGTAGTTGGGGGGACAAGAATATGTTTATATAAAATTTCAAAGGGCCATAACTCTGTGAAAAATCATCCGACCAGAACCCGCTGATAATATGCACATCTCCTCTTGGTAGTGAAGCTTCCCATAAAGTTTCATTGAATTCCGGTCATTAGTTGCTGAGAAATAGCCCGGACAAGAATTGCACTATATGTACAGTTAATGGAAAATTTCAAAGGGCAATAACTCTGTGAAAAATCATCCGACCAGAACCTGCTGATAATATGCACATCTACTCTTGGTAGTGAAGCTTCCCATAAAGTTTTATTGAATTCCCGTCATTAGTTGCTGAGAAATAGCCCGGACAAGAATTGCACTATATGTACAGTTAATGGAAAATTTCAAAGGGCCATAACTCTGTGAAATATTATCCAACCAGAACCCGCTGATAATATGCACATCTCCTCTTGGTAGTGAAGCTTCCCATAAAGTTTCATTGCATTCTGGTCATTAGTTGCTGAGAAATAGCCAGGACAAGAATTGCACTATATGTACAGTTAATGGAAAATTTCAAAGGGCCATAACTCTGAAAAATCATCCGACAAGAACCCGCTGATAATATGCACATCTCCTCTTGGTAGTGAAGCTTCCCATAAAGTTTCGTTTAATTCCGGTCATTAATTGCTGAGAAATATCCCGGACAAAAATTGGGCACGGACGGACACACGGACAGACACACGGATCGACAGAGGGACAGACGAAGCGGCGACTATATGCTCCCCCCAAAATTAATTTTTTGGGGGAGCACAAAAACATAAAGGTAGTAATGTTCGCATAATAACAAGATAAACATATGTTTTGTTTATACTTTTTATTAAATGTCCTGTTAAGACACTTACAAAAAGTTTCAATTCTTAAATTCTCAAATTTGGAAAAATATATACTTGGTTTAGGTTTACAGTATTTTAGCATAAACATAAATAAATTAATTACATTGTATACATGCGTTACAAATAATTAGTCAAATCTAAGAACAACTTTAAAACACTCAACAAGGCAAAAGTTTGGCTTTTACATATTCCTGAATCGTCAAGTTTTCTTAAGAATTTGACCCCCAGTATTTATTTTGGTTCATTAAATTAAGAAATGACAACATACTTTTTAACTGGTTAACCTTGTATCATGTTCCATAGCAAATGAGAAAGCAGTCTTAACATTTTAATGAAACAATAGATATTGTCAATAACATGCCTTAAATGACAGTGGCAACAAGAGAATATTCAACCAATAATTTGATAATTATGGCAGCTATTTTCTTATTGGTTTGAACATTTACGTACTTTTTGTTGCAAATTAAATAATTGTACAATGTCCCATAACATTCAACACACACATTTTATTTTTCTGATTACTTAAAGAAAGTTAAAAATTATTAAAAACAAGACTATTGCCAAGCAATATAGTCCCCTACAGGCTCCACCATTGTCAGAAATACCACCATTTTCAGAATTTTTGTTGTTGCCATAGCAACCAGAATTTTGACGGAGGAACAAAATGAAATGACGTGCATAATGTCCATATTGCCATCTATCCATGTTTCAAGTTTCATGAAAAAATATTCAGAACTTTTAAAGTTATCGCAGGATCCAGAAAAGTGTGACTGACTGACTGACTGACTGACTGACTGACTGACTGACTGACTGACTGACTGACTGACTGACTGACTGACTGACTGACTGACTGACAGACTGACAGACTGACAGACAGAGTGCAAACCATAAGTCCCCTCCGGTAAAACCGGTAGGGGACAAAAATAACACTTTTTTATAATCCATTTTCTCCAAAAAATACTTGACATAAATATTTAAACGGTTCAGCACCTTTTATTGATGAATGATAACTAATTATTGGATATGTTTAACCCAACCCTGATTAGTGAAAACTTTCCTACACTCAAGTTCTTTGGGACTACTGTTTTGAGTAAAATCTACATTTGCCATGCTTGTTGTTAATTTTTATATTTATTGTGGCTTCCAAAAACAGGTTACATCAATTTTTGGAGGCATAAAGTGCCATCCCTGGAAAAAAACGTGTTAACATACAATATCATTCTCCACAATCTGATAGTAATACATTCATCAAGTTGCATGCAGTGTCACATGAAAGACACTGTCACAATTATATAAAAAAATATTACTTATGAGATTCAACATAACAATTGTACCATACATATAAATAATAAACAAGAGTGCCAAATTGTTACAAGATACGCACGTTTGAAGGTTTTGGACAACTTGATAACTTTACTTTTTGAGAGGCAAAATGATATATTTTTGAATATTAAGCAGCACATATTTGAACTTGACCTAGATATCATCTAGACACAACTTCTGACCAAATTTGGTGAAGATCAGATGAAAACTACTACAATAAGAGAGCAGACACCATGCTAAATGCTTGAAATGCACTAAGTGACCTATTTTTTTACCCGGCATGACCCATATTTAAACTTGACATAGATATCATTTAGACACAACCTCTGACCAAATTTGGTGAAGATCGGATGAAAAATACTTCAATTAGAGAGCGGACACCATGCTAAATCCTTGAAATGCATTAAGTGACCCTGTGACCTAGTTTTTTACCTGGAATGACCCATATTCAAACTTGACCTAGATATTGTCTAGATAAAACTTCTGACCAAGTTTGGTGAAGATCGGATGAAAACTGTTTTAATTAGTGAGCGGACACTGCTGTGGACGCCGCCGCCCGCCCACCTGCCAAGTGTGAAACTATAATACGTCCCGTTTTGAAAAACGGGCATATGCAAAAAAAGACAAAGCATAACATAACAAAATAAAACAAAATGAACTAAATAACTACCATCAGCCCCAAGAAAATTATCATGAAACAAGCAAATCAAAGCCAACACTCATGTAATAAAGTGAACAACCACTGTTAAAAGGCACTGTGAAATAATCATGTGGGATTACCAAGTATTGATTGTATATTAAAGAACTAAAGTAACATGAAACAGAAATTAGTAACTTTGGTAAATGTTATGAGGCAATATATGAAAAGACCATGATCAGTAAATATTAGATACAGATCTAAATCATAAAAATAAAATATAGAACTTTTCTACAAAACTGAATATTTTTAATTTTGCGCAAGGTTTAAGTATAATTGTAAACCAAAAATTGATTTAAAACATGAGGAGATTGAGAACAATCAAATATACAACACTTTAAAGCACATGATAAGAAGATGACAAGTTTGCACTAAGTACATACAGATCTAAATCATGAAACGAAACGAAAATATAGAACTTTTCTACAAAACTAAATATTTTTAATTTTGCCCAAGTTTTAAGTATAATTGTAAACAAAAAATTGATTTAAAAGATATCATTATGAGGAGATGACAACAATCAAATATACAACACTTTAAAGACAACTATACATGTTCTTTTTTCTATCTTTATTAATCTATTTTATTCATGTGCACTGAGGCTTGTCTGGACCTACACCCACATTTCTGGGTCAGTTATTCTGTTATGACTGGAGGTCTGGATTTTCCATCTGGTTGTCAGTCATAACATCCGCGAGGGTAAAATGATTCAGCGGGAAAATAACCACCTAGAGGAAGGTTACAAACAACTAGTTAGCAAATCTGGGACCATAATCTTAAGTTTGTAAAACCAAATTTATAAATAAAGTATTCACTCAATATTTCTGGAAGAAATTTATTAAATTTAAAAAAAATCAACATAATTATACAAAATGTACATACTAATACAAATTAAGTAAAACTTTTTGAGACCACACTTGTTTATTATAATTAAAAAATGTGTAAAATGTTGTTTTTTCAAAATAAAAAAGGAAAACAAAACTGAATGAAAACAATAAACTTTTGATAAGCTACTAGCAGCGGTATATAAATAATGCAAGCACAAACGCAACAAACTTAGACCCAATGTATTATATTGAATTTGGTAGCCTAGAGAAAACATTAGCCATCAAACATTTGTGAATGTTGAGCTTGTAGTCAATATAATCTCATCCTGCAGACAGGATTGCTTCAGTAGCTGTGATGAATGGCCGTGGACTTAGACTTTGCTGGGGAACTGTGAGCTGCTTATTAGAGGCTTTGTCATTTTGTGAAGATTCGTTTCATACTAATGAAGTTGTGGAATGGACAATAAACTTACACAAAGGGCAATAACTTTGCACATTTTGAAATCTGCACCACATGCAATTTTCTATTATATGAAACGTGAATGCCTTCATTAATAATTGCCGAATTCTCCACGCAAGAAAATTAAACCAATGGCAATAACTCTGTAAAAATATGGTACAATTAAATACCGCTCATTGCCTTCTATTATGTGAAGTTTCATTTCAATCTCTATCCCATAATGACAAAATGCCTAAAGCAACAAAATTCAACAAAGAGCCATAACTTTGTAAATATTGGAGTGTAATGTTGTGTCCACTCTGCACTTTATCTCATTGTCCCCAATCATTGATTGTGATGACATTGAATCCAGTATATACTCAAAAGAGTTATATTCCACATAAGAAAATAAAACAAATATCATATAATATACAAGGTATATGTAACCCTTGAAAAAGGTTATGGTCTGTGTATTCTGAATTGCCCTCTTTCATGATGAGAAATTTCATGCATATCCCTTCAATACTAATGGAGTTATGCACTGCAAAGTTCCCTTGCAAAACAAATCTTTATGTATATGGGAATGAACTGTACATGCATATGGGAATGAACTGTACCTGTATATGGGAATGAACTGTACCTGTATATGGGAATGAACTGTACCTGTATATGGGAATGAACTGTCCATGTATATGGAAATGAACTGTACATGTATATGGGAATGAACTGTACATGTATATGGGAATGAACTGTACATGTATATGGGAATGAACTGTGCCTGTATATGGGAATGAACTGTACATGTATATGGGAATGAACTGTACCTGTATATGGGAATGAACTGTACGTGTATATGGGAATGAACTGTATGTATATGGGAATGAACTGTATGTATATGGGAATGAACTGTATGTATATGGGAATTAACTGTACGTGTATATGGGAATGAATGTATATGGGAATGAACTGTATGTATATGGGAATTGTACGTGTATATGGGAATTAACTGTACATGTATATGGGAATGAACTGTATGTGTATATGGGAATGAACTGTACGTGTATATGGGAATGAACTGTACATGATATGGGAATGAACTGTACATGTATATGGGAATGAACTGTACATGTATATGGGAATTAATTGTACATGTATATGGGAATGAACTGTACGTGTATATGGGAATGAACTATACGTGTATATGGGAATTAACTGTACATGTATATGGGAATGAACTGTACATGTATATTGGAATGAACTGTACATGTTAGTTTCCAGAACAGCTCATTAATCACATTACTACATTCATCAAACTTTACTCAGCATGATTCTTATCGGGACAATGTTGCAATTATCTCAATTTTCTCACATTTTCTCCATGGGCACTTACAGAACAAGCCCTAGTTGGCCTGCACTTGTAAATGTTGAACTGGGTTTTGCCAAAACTCTGATTTTGTATAGGTGGGTTTTAAACTTTTTCCTGCTTTAAAGTAATTATACAACTAATCTAACTGCTGATTTGTATGACTGCATGGGGTTGAGCAGAACTGGATATATCAGGACTAAAGACCTAAAGTCTCTCTACCCACTGCCGGGATTAACACAAAAACTTAGCTTTTGGGTTGAAAGGGACATTTTGACTTTATCCTTGGAAATATGGGTCACTCTTTATTTTTACTCAGCAAAACTACAAGTGGGTTGTAAATCTGAATCACAAGAGAGATACAAGTCAATATTGAGGGGTTGATCCATGAAGTAAGCTTTTACAGGATTGGGACTGGTATACATTGTGTATAGAATTTGTAAGTAATACCTTAATTAAGTGGAAAAATACATGTATACTAATATCTTTCATGAAAAAGAATTGGTGTGTAATAAAAAACACACATGCTTTCTATTGCTACTAGATAGCCAACTTTTAAGGCAAGGTCAAGGTTGAAGTAAATGTTGGGTGATATGTAAAATTGTAGTGGTCATAAGAAACAACTGTGCAAGTATCAAAAAGTTGAATCAAGGAATGTTGGTGTTCACAAAAAAGCTAAAATCTACTAAACATGCACAAATGACATATATATGTTATTTCAAGTCTAAATAATATCAAGTTCAAGGTGAAGTTGTATGCTATGTGTGGATTGGGTTGGCTATAACCACAACCATGTCAGTATCCAAGAGTTGTGTTCGCTCATATTGCTGCTACATGTAGGTAAAAGGTAACTAAGGAACAGCCTATTTTGACCAATTGGGTTAAGGGCAAGGTAAATTTAAGGTGAAGGTTGGTGCTGGACAGAACAGTCAAAGCTACGTAACCCAGGCGTTGGCCAAGACGGAAAATCATCAAAACTTCCATAACTTGCTTTTGTTAAAAGATCTATTAGTTCTATTCAGTTAATGCATTTTAAAAAAATACCTGTAAAGCAACCTCCCATTTAAATTCCAGCACATGTAATTTATTTCTGTACATTTCTGTTAAAAATTTAATTACTAGTGCAGTAAAATGTCTTATATGGTTCACACATCCAATCCTATATAAAGTTAAGACATTATTGCTTTTGCCAACAGTTCATCCATTGTTCCGGAACATTACAATTAATTGATGCCTTTCTAAATGGCTGGTGATTATCCTGTTAAATTCACATTATCATCTAGGTCATTTGATGTCACACCATTGAAAAGTGTATATTACAGTTTGCAGGACAACATCACATGCTGTCATTCCATACCGCTGGCGGATTAACAACATTATGCATAAACAAGGGTTTTACTGCAATAATACATTTCAGATTAAGCCTCGGGTTTTACCCTATAGGACATTGTAAATAAGAAACTAACAAATTATTTATGAGCGGAGCTCTAGGAAAAGGGGGGCTAAACCTGCGTACAGTGTCATCCGCACAGGCTAATAAGGGACAAAACTTTCCATTTTTTTAAGGATATATATAAATAAAGGATATATATATATATATATATATATATATATATATATATATATATATATATATATATATATATATAATGACATAAACGATAAATATAAGGATACATATAAAGAAAAATATATCTAATACGAAAAAACCAATGTAGGCCAAAATGGTCATCCTTGATTAGATTGTGTGGACAGCACATGCTAATATGGGCTGAAACTTACCCACATGTGTGGACTGCACATGCTAATATGGGCTGAAACTTACCCATATGTGTGGACAGCACATGCTAATATGGGCTGAAACTTACCCACATGTGTGGACAGCACATGCTAATATGGGCTGAAACTTACCCACATGTGTGGACAGCACATGCTAATATGGGCTGAAACTTACCCATATGTGTGGACAGCACATGCTAATATAGGCTGAAACTTACCCACATGTGTGGACTGCACATGCTAATATGGGCTGAAACTTACCCACATGTGTGGACTGCACATGCTAATATGGGCTGAAACTTACCCACATGTGTGGACTGCACATGCTAATATGGGCTGAAACTTACCCACATGTGTGGACTGCACATGCTAATATGGGCTGAAACTTACCCACATGTGTGGACTGCACATGCTAATATGGGCTGAAACTTACCCACATGTGTGGACTGCACATGCTAATATGGGCTCTAAACTTACCCACATGTGTGGACTGCACATGCTAATATGGGCTCTAAACTTACCCACATGTGTGGACTGCACATGCTAATATGGGCTGAAACTTACCCACATGTGTGGACTGCACATGCTAATATGGGCTGAAACTTACCCACATGTGTGGACTGCACATGCTAAGATGGGCTGAAACTTACCCACATGTGTGGACAGCACATGCTAATATAGGCTGAAACTTACCCACATGTGTGGACAGCACATGCTAATATGGGATGAAACTTATCCACATGTGTGGACAGCACATGCTAATATGGGCTGAAACTTACCCACATGTGTGGACAGCACATGCTAATATGGGATGAAACTTATCCACATGTGTGGACAGCACATGCTAATATAGGCTGAAACTTATCCACATGTGTGGACAGCACATGCTAAGATGGGCTGAAACTTACCCATATGTGTGGACAGCACATGCTAATATAGGCTGAAACTTATCCACATGTGTGGACTGCACATGCTAAGATGGGCTGAAACTTACCCACATGTGTGGACAGCACATGCTAATATGGGCTGAAACTTACCCACATGTGTGGACAGCACATGCTAATATGGGCTGAAACTTACCCATATGTGTGGACAGCACATGCTAATATAGGCTGAAACTTATCCACATGTGTGGACAGCACATGCTAATATGGGCTGAAACTTACCCACATGTGTGGACTGCACATGCTAATATGGGCTGAAACTTACCCACATGTGTGGACTGCACATGCTAATATAGGCTGAAACTTATCCACATGTGTGGACAGCACATGCTAATATGGGCTGAAACTTACCCATATGTGTGGACAGCACATGCTAATATAGGCTGAAACTTACCCACATGTGTGGACAGCACATGCTAATATGGGCTGAAACTTACCCATATGTGTGGACAGCACATGCTAATATAGGCTGAAACTTATCCACATGTGTGGACTGCACATGCTAAGATGGGCTGAAACTTACCCACATGTGTGGACAGCACATGCTAATATGGGCTGAAACTTACCCACATGTGTGGACAGCACATGCTAATATGGGCTGAAACTTACCCATATGTGTGGACAGCACATGCTAATATAGGCTGAAACTTACCCACATGTGTGGACTTCACATGCTAAGATGGGCTGAAACTTACCCACATGTGTGGACAGCACATGCTAATATAGGCTGAAACTTACCCACATGTGTGGACTGCACATGCTAATATGGGCTGAAACTTACCCATATGTGTGGACTGCACATGCTAAGATGGGCTGAAACTTACCCACATGTGTGGACAGCACATGCTAATATGGGCTGAAACTTACCCACATGTGTGGACAGCACATGCTAATATGGGCTGAAACTTACCCATATGTGTGGACAGCACATGCTAATATAGGCTGAAACTTACCCATATGTGTGGACAGCACATGCTAATATAGGCTGAAACTTACCCACATGTGTGGACAGCACATGCTAATATGGGCTGAAACTTACCCACATGTGTGGACAGCACATGCTAATATGGGCTGAAACTTACCCACATGTGTGGACAGCACATGCTAATATGGGCTGAAACTTACCCATATGTGTGGACAGCACATGCTAATATGGGCTGAAACTTACCCACATGTGTGGACAGCACATGCTAATATGGGCTGAAACTTACCCACATGTGTGGACAGCACATGCTAATATGGGCTGAAACTTACCCATATGTGTGGACTGCACATGCTAATATAGGCTGAAACTTACCCACATGTGTGGACAGCACATGCTAATATAGGCTGAAACTTACCCACATGTGTGGACTGCACATGCTAATATGGGCTGAAACTTACCCACATGTGTGGACAGCACATGCTAAGATGGGCTGAAACTTACCCACATGTGTGAACAGCACATGCTAATATAGGCTGAAACTTACCCACATGTGTGGACAGCACATGCTAATATGGGCTGAAACTTATCCACATGTGTGGACAGCACATGCTAATATGGGCTGAAACTTACCCACATGTGTGGACTGCACATGCTAATATGGGCTCTAAACTTACCCACATGTGTGGACTGCACATGCTAATATGGGCTGAAACTTACCCACATGTGTGGACTTCACATGCTAAGATGGGCTGAAACTTACCCACATGTGTGGACTTCACATGCTAAGATGGGCTCTAAACTTACCCACATGTGTGGACAGCACATGCTAATATGGGCTGAAACTTACCCACATGTGTGGACTTCACATGCTAAGATGGGCTGAAACTTACCCACATGTGTGGACTGCACATGCTAAGATGGGCTGAAACTTACCCACATGTGTGGACTGCACATGCTAATATAGGCTGAAACTTACCCACATGTGTGGACAGCACATGCTAAGATGGGCTGAAACTTACCCACATGTGTGGACTGCACATGCTAAGATGGGCTGAAACTTACCCACATGTGTGGACAGCACATGCTAATATGGGCTGAAACTTACCCACATGTGTGGACTTCACATGCTAAGATGGGCTGAAACTTACCCACATGTGTGGACTGCACATGCTAATATGGGCTGAAACTTACCCATATGTGTGGACAGCACATGCTAATATGGGCTGAAACTTACCCACATGTGTGGACTGCACATGCTAAGATGGGCTGAAACTTACCCACATGTGTGGACTGCACATGCTAATATGGGCTGAAACTTACCCACATGTGTGGACTGCACATGCTAAGATGGGCTGAAACTTACCCACATGTGTGGACTGCACATGCTAAGATGGCCTGAAACTTACCCACATGTGTGGACTGCACATGCTAAGATGGGCTGAAACTTACCCACATGTGTGGACTGCACATGCTAAGATGGGCTGAAACTTACCCACATGTGTGGACTGCACATGCTAAGATGGGCTGAAACTTACCCACATGTGTGGACTGCACATGCTAAGATGGCCTGAAACTTACCCACATGAGTGGACTGCACATGCTAATATGGGCTGAAACTTACCCACATGCATTAAGCCCTGCTGTCCAAGAGGAAGGCTTGTTAAATGGTTGAACATACAAGCTCAGGCCCAAACAGCACTATGGTTGAACATACAAGCTCGGGCCCAAACAGCACTAATAACAAATCAAGCAAAACATCAGCAAACATTCTCAAAAGCACACACAATTAAACAACAAAACAACAAGTTACCAAAAAAACATTCTTCAACAAGGGTGAGAATGAACAACACACACTCACGGAAGATGTTACTCCTAACTGTATCATAATGAAAAATGCATCAATAAAATACAAACAAACAACATTTGCATCAAGTCAAACAAGTTTGCATTCTTGGTACATAGGTAACAGTAATGTGTTGATCTTACAATAAAGTGACTTAATGTGATAACATTCTTACACACACAAATACCAAGGAACTGGGTGACTACATGTATTACATGGTTTGTATTTATCCATATTTGTCCGATGATATTCAGAAAACATCAACCTTTATACAGTAACAAGTAAATAATCATCATAATTACTTGAAGGAGATGACTTAAGAATACAACAAGTTTTAAATATATGGCATCTAATCCTGTAAGTTTTCTTCAGAATTGCTCATCATAATGTTTTGAACATGGCAACTGTCAAAGAAATATCATGGCTCAACAAATTCCGCCATTATTTTACTTAAGTGTGTTCAGTCTTTCATTGCTTGTAGTATGTTATACCTCAGACCTCAGATGCAAGGTTGAAAATAGTAAAACTATCAGGGCTTGCACTAAGGTAATAGTTGAAAGCTTCACAGGTGTTTGATATTGAACAGTACTCTTGTTTAGGTTTCATGAAATAAGTAACAGTACTCCTCAAAACTAAAGAAAAAGGAGTATTAGTAATCTATAGCGGCGTAATCAACATTTTTGAAGGGTACTTGATACGCACACAAAATATTTTAGTGCAAATTTACATAATTTAATTTGCGTATTTTGGCAAATACGCCCTTTATCAAGAGTGCTTATTGGACTGTCCACATTTGGATGTTTTTATACTTCCATAACTTTAATCATGGCCCCCCTTTGACACAAATATTTTGGAAATTAATTACTTTTTTTCTTTAGTTTGATTTTTCACTGATTTAAACAGTTTTTCAGTCATATCATGGTGCTCAGTTAACCAATCATACTTTGCCTGGGAAAGCTGGATTTACAGTTTTAAGAGCGCATATTCATGCCTGTAACTGCTCTTCTTGTGTCACAGGTAGGAGCATAATGGCAATAGAAAGGATTTCATGACCAATGCCCAGACAAGACATGTTGCTGAATTAATTACATTGTGAAGCTTGGAACATTGCAATTGAGAGTATTTTAAACTGCTTGAGTACCAACTATATTAGAATAGGAGCCACCTCTGAGAAAATGCATGTACACTTTCTGCTTTTAAGAAAATATTAGTTAAAAGGCAGTTTTTCCTATTTAAAAAATCCAGACGATGGGGAAAGTGAGGTCCCTGATTATCCTGTGATCCTGACGGTACTGAAGAATTTGGCAGATTACAGCGTAATCATAGTGTACACCCGCTTTATTCCAATAAACAGTACTAAATGACTTTGCACAGTCTAAGGATTGAAAACAATTGAAACATGAAACCAAATGTCGATTTGTTAAACATCATTAATCAATATAAGTTAAATAAGAACAAGGGCTGTTTGTAAAACATGCATGCCCCCCATATGGGCTATCAGTTGTAGTTGAAGCCATTGTGTGAATACGTTTTTTGTCACTGTGACCTTGACCTTTGACCTAATGACCTGAAAATCGATAGGGGTCATCTGCCAGTCATGATCAATGTACCTATAAATTGCAGGATCCTAGGCCTAATTATTCTTGAATTATCATCAAGAAACCATTTTACTGTTTCGAGTCACTGTGATCTTGACAGTTATAAAACTTTAACCAAGGTTAAAGTTTTTGGACACACACATATAATGAATGAATTAGGCGTAAGCATTCTTGAGTTATCATCTGGAAACCATTTTACTATTTTGAGTCGCTGTGACCTTGACCTTTGACCTAGTGACCTGAAAATCAATAGGGGTCATTTGCCAGTCATGATCAATATACCTAAGAAGTTTCATGATCCTAGGCCTAAGCATTCTTGAGTTATCCCGAAACAATTTTACTATTTTGTGTCACTGTGACCTTGACCATTGACCTAGTGACCTGAAAATCAACAGGGGTCATCTGCCAATCATGATCATTGTACCTATGAAGTTTCATGATCCTAGGTCTAAGCGTTCTTGAGTTATCATCCGGAAACCATCTGGTGGACGGACCTACCGACGGACAGACCGACCGACGGACCGACTGATGGACCGACCAACATGTGCAAAACAATATACCCCCTCTTCTTCAAAGGGGGGCATAAATATACACAATATATTTATAAAATATGTGTCTCTGCAACAATATTTAGTGACAACACGTAATGTTTAAGGCCAAGCTTTTTTAGATGGTCGCTTAGTGACCGTCTAAGGTGGTTAGTCTAAAATTCAGGTCGATACCCCTTAGCTACTAGGAGCCCAATAGCTGCTTACTACGCGTATTCACGCAAGAAAGAGTTGTATAATTTATGCAAGAGGATTCGAGTTCTCAAATAATATTCATTCACAAATGGAAACATGATATTAATATTGTGTTAAATGCAATAGTTTCGAACGGTGCTTTTATAGAAAAGAATCAACAAACAATGATCTATTGTACGTGTCGCGGAGGAGATTGTTTATGAATGAATAAAATAGTCCACTTTCAGCAGCGTCTTCATGACGTAGTATTTTTGCTCAGTCCATTCATAATATGAGGCTTTTAATAGATGCGCCTGTCGATCAAACAAAGGAAAGTCCACGGGCGATAACAACGCAATAGGTTAAGCTCTCACATACACCTCAATGACATAGTACAGGTCGTAAATTGAGGCTATTAATAGATTTGGGAAAAAGTTAACGCTTATTTATATTCTCAATTTATAAAACGTTGAACATAAGTTCAACAATAACTTCAGCGATACGATAGACAAAAACTAAAAAATGTTTCATAATTGCTAAACCCGAATATAACAAACAATTTATAATACTAATACGGATGACCTGTTTCGTAACCTCGTTCATGCTACTACAGCGGGTATTTCTGGAAAACGTTCTTTGGTTCTCAACAGATAGCGGCGATCTTTTGTATTTACGGGTGCTAGCAACGCAATAGTAGAAGTTAGTAGAAGGTTTAGCTTGTTTATATTCACAGTTCTCAATACATAGACAGTTGGATATGAGTTCATCAATTAATACAAGCATACAATAGGCAACCTCGAAAATGCTTTATAATCGCTAAAACCGAAAACAACTAAATATATTATATTAAATATATTTTTAACAATAAATATCTTTTTAAAATGTAGTCGGCGTATACACTGACTTTGAAATAAAGTTTGCAATTTACTTTTCTAAATAAATAAATACAATTAAACAAAAGTTAAACTATTGTGTTGTATTTTTCACTTGTAAGTTGCATATTCACCGCATGAAATGTGTGTTAGCATTGTCAAACCACACATTAGTGAGTAGATAAAAAATATACTACCGGAGAGCACTTCATATGTGTCCTCATATGCCTTGTTATGAGTATCTTTCTTCACTATCGAAATATATCGTATGTTGATATTTGATTTAAACGCAGTTTTCTTTCGACACATTTAAATCACCCGTCAATAGCGCCGTCATGAGAAAATGGGTCTTATGCGTTTCGGCAAGCGTTTGTTAAACCCAACATGTGCTTTTGCGCAGTCAGGCCATAGGCGATGCTGTTCGCTATAAAATCACTCAATATGTTATGTTTCTCCTTACCAGAAGGAGAGAAAGCTGAGTGGGCTATTTAAATGATGGGCGCATATGGAATAAGACCCATTTTCGCATGACGAGGGTCATTACAAATCTCATTGCGAATTGAAAATGTCACATTTAAGAACAATGCTTTTTGATACAAAATTGAATTCAAAATAGCAAATTGTTAATAATGGCAGCCTATCCACTCATTAAGGAATGATTTCCAGACGAGCTGACCAAGTACGGCAAACATTGTGGTATGATAATTAAACGATTTTCTCTTATCGTGACACTATACTATTTCGCTAATGATTGTTTTCTCATCTTGGAGGCGAAAGTGAAATTCTGCGAGTGGGATTGTAACGCGTTATTGTAACAGGGCCACAATTTGTGTTGTTTGAGCATACAGAGAGTAGTCCGGAATTCCTTACTATGAACAGTG
This sequence comes from Dreissena polymorpha, assembly GCF_020536995.1. Classification (NCBI taxonomy): domain Eukaryota; kingdom Metazoa; phylum Mollusca; class Bivalvia; order Myida; family Dreissenidae; genus Dreissena; species Dreissena polymorpha. The sequence continues at coordinate 126,191,093 of NC_068359.1, read as the reverse complement.
CTACATCCTTTGAATTGAGCACATACGCAGTGATGTAGCAAAAATTCAGAGGTTGTATCTCGAATCAGCTTATTAAATATTCGAAAATATTCATGCGTGTCTGTTGCCGTTATGTAAAAGTCACTAAGATGAAACTGAGTAAAACAGCTACGCCTAAAAGCGCATTAGTGCTCTATACCTATGTTTATGTCAGCGTTGTTGTTACCGTGTGAACTGCTCGGGTAACAAGTAAAGCATAAACAGCAATGTTTATATACTTTTATTCCTCCATATACAAGATACTTTATCAGAGTTCCGGTATAAAAATGGGTCACATTTCGGAAGTCTCAGCGGGACACCCCTTCCCTAAAATTTGGGAAGTTACCCCTCCCCGGGCGCGGATCATATAAAATTGAGGCCAGTCTTCCCATGTTTGAATCATATAAATACATAAATACGTACATTTTATACAGATTATTATAAAAACGAACCAAGGGCGAGAGCTTTGTCACAAATATTACTGATACCCAGACCGATGTTTGACAGCTATGATCAAGGGCACATAACTCAAGAATCAGTGGATCATTGGGGAGGAGTTATCCTTGCATATCCACACCTTATGGATAACATATTTGAAGTTTCAATCAGTTGATAAATGTGGATGTATTTCTCTCAAAAAATTGTTACATTTAATGCTGTTCTGCTTTGTGGGATATTGTCAAGGCAAGATAACTCTGCAATGTGAGGATCACTGCAGATGAAACGGGAGATGTTTGTAAAATAGAAATGCCCTTCCCCCTTCAAACATACAAGACTTTAGAGCTGTCTCTCCCCTTCATTTATAAACCATCAAGCATTGTACAATAAAGGTTGAAGTGTTACATTATGGCAGTCCTGTAATACATCAATACATAGTCCAACATTCATTTAGTGTTTAGACATAATGGAAAGTCTGCTTAAGGGATTGTAATTATAGATAACAACAGTACTCTAAGTGACTATGGTAACTATATAATGTCATCCTGCAAGCCCCAGTGACCATTACATAGATAACAACAGTACTCAGAGTGACTAACTCCATTAAACAGGCTGAATATAAATTTATCTTTGAATCATTTCACTTTGCTTAAATATTTTTACAAATATCTATGACAGCAACATTCCTCATTTTAATCTTTTTTCTAAGACTAACATAATTTTTCTGATCCTTCACAGAGAAGGGCAACAAGAGTTTGAACAGTTGTTCCAACGTAAATAACCTGTGGACAATGTTGGCTGCTATAAGTGGACGGGCTAGGAAATGTTCATTAACTGCGAGGGCACCTAAAATTTTACAATTTGTTTCCCGACCCTGACGGGTCATTTTAGATTTAACATCACAGGTGGTGGATAGCTTCAGAAAAAATCGACGCAAAACAGCGTAGTGATTCTAAGCTGGAAGTGAATTGGAGGGGTAAACTGTTCCAGGATTTCAAAAAACCGCAGTGATTCTAAGCTGGAAGTGAATTGGAGAGGTAAACTTTTCCAGGATTTCAAAACACCGCAGTGATTCTAAGCTGGAAGTGAATTGGAGAGGTAAACTATTCCAGGATTTCAAAACACCGCAGTGATTCTAAGCTGGAAGTGAATTGGAGGGGTAAACTGTTCCAGGATTTCAAAACACCGCAGTGATTCTAAGCTGGAAGTGAATTTTAGCGGCAAACTATTCCAGGATTTCAAAACACCGCAGTGATTCTAAGCTGGAAGTGAATTGGAGGGTAAACTGTTCCAGGATTTCAAAACACCGCAGTGATTCTAAGCTGGAAGTGAATTGGAGGGTAAACTGTTCCAGGATTTCAAAACACCGCAGTGATTCTAAGCTGGAAGTGAATTGGAGAGGTAAACTATTCCAGGATTTCAAAACACCACAGTGATTCTAAGCTGGAAGTGAATTGGAGAGGTAAACTGTTCCAGGATTTCAAAACACCGCAGTGATTCTAAGCTGGAAGTGAATTGGAGGGTAAACTGTTCCAGGATTTCAAAACACCGCAGTAATTCTAAGCTGGAAGTGAATTGGAGGGTAAACTGTTCCAGGATATCAAAACACCACAGTGATTCTAAGCTGGAAGTGAATTGGAGGGGTAAACTGTTCCAGGATTTCAAAACCAGAGCTTTAAGAGAGGGCTCTCAGACTGAAATGCCAGAATGTTAAAACTGAATGAACAAAGTGACTCATCATCAGCCATTTTTTTAAAGAGGCAATTAATAATTACAAAAAACATTGACAATTTGAATGTATTATTTGGAATAACAATTGTTGAGAAATATCAATGCCCAAAATAAAGAGCTCATTTCATCCCCCAAAAAAGGTAAAAATTTTTTATCAAATTGTCAAAACCTTGACAATTCCACCCCCTCCCCCCCCCCAATAAGAAACACAGAAGCAAGACTTACTGTACTGTAATGCTGGATGTGTGCTGGGACCTGGACACATCTGCTGTTCAGCTTTTTCTATTTGTTCCTCACCAATCTTACTTGTCACCTTTGATTTACAAGCCTGAATTTGGGTTGTGTGCGCCACTTTCTGGCGCTTGTGAGCGGTGGAGGTGTCTTGACGCTTAATGGGGGAAGCCCTCATCTCTTTTGACTTCTTATGCTCACCTATTTATGGAAAGCAATATGTCCATGTTCTAAACTGACATTTTGAGTGTAGAGGTCATATAGAGGTCACATAGAGGTCACATGGAGGTCATATAGAGGTCATACTTGTTCTTTCAGTACTTCTTCTATAGCAGACTGAACAAGAGCCCTGTTTGTGAAACACAATACCCCCTAAGCCAAAAAAAAAAAGGTCCGTTTCTGGTTGCCTAACCGTGTTTCCCAAATCAACACAATACCCCCTAAGCAAAAAAAAAAGGTCTGTTTCTGGTTGCCCAACCGTGTTTCCCAAATCAACACAATACCCCCTTAGCCAAAAAAAAAGACCGTTTCTGGTTGCCCAACCGTGTTTCCCAAATCAACACAATACCCCCTAAGCCAAAAAAAAAACAAGAGCACCGCCTTGCGGGTGCAGACCGCTCATCTATTTTCTTTTTAAAGGTGAAGGGACTCTCATTTTCAATCACAAAGGAGGGAGGAGTGGAGTGAAGAGGGGTGTATAGTGTGGGGTTGTGGACATAACCGTTTTAAAAAAAAAATGGGGGGGGGGTATAGTGTGAGGGTGTGGTGATAATTTGTGAGATGATCTTAAAAAAAAAAAAAAAAAAAAAAATCAAAAAAAAATTGGGGGGGGGGGGGTGGGGTGGGGATATAGTGTGAGGGTGTGGTGGTCATTTGTGAGATGATCTTAAAAAAAAAAAAAAAAAAAAAAAAAAAGTAGGGGGGGGGGGGAAGGGGGGAGGGGGGGGAGGGCACGGGGGATGGTTTGGGTGAAGTCTATTGTGGTATGTCAGGTAAGAGTAGTTTCATCAAAGTATCAAAGTATCAATCAAATCTAATCATAAATAAAGAAGTTATGGCAATTTTAGCAAAATTTAATAATTTGACCTTGAGAGTCAAGGTCATTCAAAGGTCAAAGTAAAATTCAAGTTGCCAGGTACAGTAACCTCATGATAGCATGTAAGTATTTGAAGTTTGAAAGCAATAGCCTTGATACTTCGAGTGGATCGAAACACAAAAATTAATCATATATTAAAAGTTACTAAGTCAAAAAAGGGCCATAATTCCGTAACAATGACAACCAGAGTTATGCAACTTGTCCTTTTACTGTACCCTTATGATAGTTTGTGAGTTTTCCAAGTATGAAAGCAATATCTATGATACTTTAGGGGTAAAGTGGACCAAAACATAAATCTTAACCAAATTTTCAATTTTCTAAGTATAAAGGGCCCATAATTCCGTCCAAATGCCAGTCAGAGTTACATAACTTTGCCTGCACCGTCCCCTTATGATAGTTCATAAATCTTGCAAGTATGAAAGCAATAGCTTTGATACTGTAGGAATAAAGTGGACCTAAACACAAAACTTAATCAAATTTTCAATTTTCTAAGTATAAAAAGGGCACATAATTCTGTCAAAATGCCAGTCAGAGTTACATTACTTTGCCTGCACAGTCCCCTTATGATAGTTAGTAAGTGCTGCAAGTATGAAAGCAATAGCTTTGATGCTTAAGGAATAAAATGGACCTAAACACAAAACTTAACCAAAATTGTCAATTTTCTAAGTATAAAAAGGGCACATAATTCTGTCAAAATGCATGCCAGAGTTATCTAACTTTGCCTGCCCAGTCCCCTCATGATAGTAAGTAAGTGTACCAAGTTTGAATGCAATAGCATTGATACTTACTGAGAAAAGTGGAACTAAACGCAAAACTTAACCAAAATTTTCAATTATTTAAGTATAAAAAGGGCACATAATTCTGTCAAAATGCACGCCAGAGTTATCTAACTTTGCCTGCCCAGTCCCCTCATGATAGTAAGTAAGTGTACCAAGTTTGAATGTAATAGCATTGATACTTTCTGAGAAAAGTGGACCTAAACGCAAAACTTAACCGGACGCCGACGCCAACGCCGACGCCGACGCCAAGGTGATGACAATAGCTCATAATTTTTTTTCAAAAAATAGATGAGCTAAAAAGGTCCGTTTCTGGTTGCCCAACCGTGTTTCCCAAATCAACACAATACCCCCTATGCCAAAAAAAAAAGATCCGTTTCTGGTTGCCCGACCGTGCCTCCCAAATCATCGCCGACCCACAACTTTAAATTGGGGTTGCCAAAAAAAAAAAATATAAATTTTTTAAATTTTTGTTCATATAAGATGTAACATCAAGAAAACAAAGCATATATATACATGTATTTCTTATTATTAGCTTTAGTAGCCTTTCATTCTAGTAGCCCCCAAAAAAAATCCCTACCTACCGACCCACCCTGTTTTTTTTCCAAGGAGACAAGAAACGGACCTTATTTTTGGCCCTACTGTGCCGCTTTGAAGCCAAATATTTGCCCTTTGACCTTCAAGGATGACCTTGACCTTTCACCACTCAAAATGTGCAGCTTCATGAGATACACATGCATGCCAAATATCAAGTTGCTATCATCAATATTGCAAAAGTTATGACCAAGGTTTAAGTTTTGGGACAGACACACACATACAATGACAAACAGACACATACAATGACAGACAGACAGGCCAAAAACAATATACCCCAATCATTCGATCAGGGGGCATAAAAAGCACAATTTTTCATGTGACATACATTCTCAATGGATTTTGTTGGTAGAACAATCCACGACTCCAGACAAACAATTATGATAAATTTTGTATAGATAAAATTGCTGTTTGCAAGAATGACATTATTTTAAGTAATCCACACAAACAATTCAGATACCTCAATAATGAAAGCTCACAATTCAGATACCTCAATAATGAAAGCTCACAATTCAGATACCTCAATAATGAAAGCTCACAATTCAGATAGCTCAATAATGAAAGCTCACAATTCAGATACCTCAATAATGAAAGCTCACAATTCAGATACCTCAATAATGAAAGCTCACAATTCAGATACCTCAATAATGAAAGCGTACAATTCAGATACCTCAATAATGAAAGCTCACAATTCAGATACCTCAATAATGAAAGCGTACAATTCAGATACCTCAATAATGAAAGCTCACAATTCAGATACCTCAATAATGAAAGCTCACAATTCAGATAGCTCAATAATGAAAGCTCACAATTCAGATACCTCAATAATGAAAGCTCACAATTCAGATACCTCAATAATGAAAGCGTACAATTCAGATACCTCAATAATGAAAGCTCACAATTCAGATACCTCAATAATGAAAGCGTACAATTCAGATACCTCAATAATGAAAGCTCACAATTCAGATACCTCAATAATGAAAGCTCACAATTCAGATACCTCAATAATGAAAGCGTACAATTCAGATAGCTCAATAATGAAAGCTCACAATTCAGATACCTCAATAATGAAAGCTCACAATTCAGATACCTCAATAATGAAAGCGTACAATTCAGATACCTCAATAATGAAAGCTCACAATTCAGATACCTCAATAATGAAAGCGTACAATTCAGATACCTCAATAATGAAAGCTCACAATTCAGATACCTCAATAATGAAAGCTCACAATTCAGATACCTCAATAATGAAAGCGTACAATTCAGATAGCTCAATAATGAAAGCTCACAATTCAGATACCTCAATAATGAAAGCTCACAATTCAGATACCTCAATAATGAAAGCTCACAATTCAGATACCTCAATAATGAAAGCGTACAATTCAGATACCTCAATAATGAAAGCTCACAATTCAGATACCTCAATAATGAAAGCGTACAATTCAGATACCTCAATAATGAAAGCTCACAATTCAGATACCTCAATAATGAAAGCTCACAATTCAGATACCTCAATAATGAAAGCGTACAATTCAGATAGCTCAATAATGAAAGCTCACAATTCAGATACCTCAATAATGAAAGCGTACAATTCAGATACCTCAATAATGAAAGCTCACAATTCAGATAGCTCAATAATGAAGCTCACAATTCAGATACCTCAATAATGAAAGCTCACAATTCAGATACCTCAATAATGAAAGCTCACAATTCAGATACCTCAATAATGAAAGCTCACAATTCAGATACCTCAATAATGAAAGCTCACAATTCAGATACCTCAATAATGAAAGCTCACAATTCAGATACCTCAATAATGAAAGCTCACAATTCAGATACCTCAATAATGAAAGCTCACAATTCAGATACCTCAATAATGAAAGCGTACAATTCAGATACCTCAATAATGAAAGCTCACAATTCAGATACCTCAATAATGAAAGCTCACAATTCAGATACCTCAATAATGAAAGCTCACAATTCAGATACCTCAATAATGAAAGCTCACAATTCAGATACCTCAATAATGAAAGCGTACAATTCAGATACCTCAATAATGAAAGCTCACAATTCAGATACCTCAATAATGAAAGCTCACAATTCAGATACCTCAATAATGAAAGCTCACAATTCAGATACCTCAATAATGAAAGCTCACAATTCAGATACCTCAATAATGAAAGCTCACAATTCAGATACCTCAATAATGAAAGCGCATTACAATGTGCACTTAGCTGACTCTTGACATTCTGTAAAACTCTTTTAAGTAAAGCTGTATCGATAGCGCAAACTTTGTTTAAGTAGATAAGAAAGGACAAGCGCTAATTGTTAATACAAAGTTTGTATTTTCAGGATTCTGTCTTTTGTATCCGTCAATATGGCTGATTAAAGACAGTAAATGACAACGACAGATAAACACTTTAAAAGTTTTTGTGATTTTGTTAGAGAGAAATTAAACCATATTTATTTGTCTTTGGTTGTTTTTTTGTTACAATTGATTATTTAATTGCCATCTTCAATAGCGACTCCCCCACATGATTTATTGCTGACATCTGTCAAGTGCTCATCATTGATTGACCATTGCAATTTCCAAATTTGTACTTTACTTGTCCAAGAAATTGCCAATATTTTTAAACCACCAAAACCACGAAATGTTGTGCCAATGAATATAAATGATTTTGCAATAATATGTATCCCGGTTTGTTATGATGTGAGTGCATACAATTTATATCTTCAGTTGGGCCAACTGTCACAGAATGTTATCCCTCTACCACTTAGAGAAGCATTTTAAGGCATTTGTAGTCCCTTAGAAAAGCTCATTTAATTTAAGACCTTTCTTAATAGATTCAAGCTTGAAAGGCTTCATTTCAAACCCTAACAAGAATAAGTGGAACTGATGGATGCTCCCCGATAATGCGCTTTGTCAATCTATGTATTAATAACCACCTAAACAAATCTATTATTAGCCTCTGTGACCTTGACCTTGACCCCAGTGACCTCAAACCTCATCAAAAGGTAGAGGTTTATGCAAGGTATGTACATGCCAAATATGTAAGAGATCGGAAATATATTGAAGGCGCAATGAGAAACTGTTACAAAAGCGTGACAGAAAATATATTTATAGCCTCGGTGACCTTGAGCCCAGTGACCTCAAACCATGCAAGGTACCTACATGGCAAATATGTAAGAGATCGGTGAAGTATTGAAGGCCCTATGAGAAACTGTAAGAAAAGCGTGACAGAAAATCTATTTTTAGCCACGGTGACCTTGTGCCCAGTGACCTCAAACTTCATCAAAAGGTAGAGGTCCATGCAAGGTACCTACTTGCCAAATATGAAAGAGATCTGTAAAGTATTGAAGATGCTATGAGAAACGGTCAAAAAAGTGTGATGGAAAAATCTATAATTAGCCTCAGTGACCTTGACCTTGACCCAGTGACCTCAAACCTCATCAAAATTTAGAGTTCCATGCAAGGTACGTACATGCCAAATATGAAATAAATCTGTAAAGTATTGAAGGTGCTATGAGAAACTGTAACAAAAGTGTGACAGAAAAATCTATTATTAGCCTTGGTAACCTTGTTCTTACCCAGTGACATCAAACATCATCAAAAGGTAGAGGTCCATGCAAGGTACATACATGCCGAATATGAAAGAGATCGGTAAAGTATTGAAGGTGCTATGAGAAACTGTAACAAAAGTGTGACAGAAAAATCTAATATTAGCCTCGGTGACCTTGACCCCAGTGTGCTCAAACCTCATCAAAAGGTAGAAGTCCATGCAAGGTACGTACATGCCAAATATGAAAGAGATAGGTAAAGTATTAAACGTGCTATGAGAAACTGTAACATAAGTGTGACGGAAGGAAGGAAGTAAGGAACTACAAACTGGCAGCTTTTTGCTCCACCGAAAATATTGCGGGGAGCATAAAAAAGCAGCATACATCATAAAACCTGAACATAATGCGAGCTACTCGCAGGCTTATCTGGTCTTATGCTGGTTGCACGTGGCCACTTTCACTTTGCTGGTAAAGGGTTCTCTTACGTGTGAGACAGTGTTCCAGGAACTGTGACTTGATGTCTTTGTGGGCCTTCAGGAAGCCCTTGCTTGCCCTGGACCGCAGCTGTGAGAGGAAATGACAGAACAAACAGTCTATTAACACTAATACATATGTACATCGTCTTTTATGCATACAATCCTAAATAAAGTAACGCCACATGTAAGTAGTATACAAGAATGATAACCAAATCAATAATACAACAGAAATGTAAATTCAACAAGGGCTGTTTGTAAAACATGCATGCCCCCCATATGGGCTGTCAGTTGTAGTGGCAGCCATTGTGTGAATATGTTTTTTGTCACTGCGACCTTGACCTTTGACCTAGTGACCTGAAAATCAATAGATGTCATCTGCAAGTCATGATTAAGGTACCTATGAAGTTTCTTATCCTAGGCCTAAGAATTCTTGAGTAATCACCCGGAAACCATTTTACTGTTTCTGTCACTGTGACCTTGACCTTTGACCCAGTGACCTGAAAATCAATAGGGGTCATCTGCGAGTCATGATCAATGTACCTATGAAGTTTCATGATCCTAGGCAGGGTTTTGTTTTGGCCCGATTTTATAGCCGAAATTCGGCTTTATTCCCAATTACAAAAAGTGTACTTTTTTCTTAACCAAATTTTCAATTGTATAAAAAGGGCACATCATTCTGTCAAAATGCACGCTAGCGTAATCTAACTTTGCCTGCCCAGTCCCCTCATGATAATAAGTAAGTGTACCAAGTTTGAATGCAATAGCTTTGATACTTTATGAGAAAAGTGAACCTAAACACAAAACTTAACCAGACGCCGACGCCAAGGTGATGACAATAGCTCATTACTTTTTTTTCAAATGACCTTGACCTTTGACCTAGTGACCTGAAAATCAATAGGGGTCATCTGCCAGTCATGATCAATGTACCTATGAAGTTTCATGATCCTTAAGCATTAGCATTTTTGAGTTATCATCCGGACACCATTTTACTATTTTGAGTCACCGTGACCTTATCCTTTGACCTAGTGACCTGAAAATCAATAGGGGTCATCTGCGAGTCATGATCAATGTACCTATAAAGTTTCATGATCCTAGGCATAAGTGTTCTTGAGTTGTCATCTGGAAACCATTTTACTATTTCGGGTCACCATGACCTTGACCTTTGACCTAGTGACCTGTAAATCAATAGGGGCCATCTGCGAGTCATGATCAATGTACCTATGAAGTTTCATGATCCTAGTTATAAGCGTTCTTAAGTTATCATCCGGAAACCATTTTACTATTTCGGGTCACCATGACCTTGACCTTTGACCTAGTGACCTCAAAATCAATAGGGGTCATCTGCGAGTCATGATCAATGTACCTATAAAGTTTCATGATCCTAGGCCTAAGCCTTCTTGAGTTATCATCCAGAAACCATTTTACTATTTCAGGTCACTGTGACCTTGACCTTTGACCTAGTGACCTGAAAATCTGTAGGGGTCATCTGCGAGTCATGATCAATGTACCTATGAAGTTTCATGATCCTAGGCCTAAGCGTTCTTGAGTTATCATCCGGAAACCATCTGGTGGACGGACATACAGACATACAGACATACGGACATACGGACGGACGGACCGACATGAGCAAAACAATATACCCCCTCTTCTTCGAAGGGGGGCATATTAAAATTTCTAAACAAAATAAGAACAGTGAGGAACAACTATTTCAAAAAAGAAACAATAATATTAAAAGCAGTAAAGATAAACGATAACTTTTCATTATTATGGTACATCCATGCTTTTCCCCAGTTGGTTTAAGCACAGCGGTCTCTCAGTGTACACAGCGGTCTCTCAGTGCACACAGCGGTCTCTCAGTGTACACAGCGGTCTCTCAGTGCATTGACTTCAGTTGGTTTAAGCACAGCGGTCTCTCAGTGTACACAGCGGTCTCTCAGTGCATTGACTTCAGTTGGTTTAAGCACAGCGGTCTCTCAGTGCATTAACTTCAAAATCATTTATGTAGCAGCGCTTGTTTTTTATCATTTTGCCGTGACGCTTGAACATTTCACAAGCTCTTGCAAGCTCTTCTGAATATTGTGTGCATTTGGCAAACGACCAATCAAAACACACAAGTGCTAACTGGCTATGTGTGTGCATGAGGGGCTAACAAAAGACGTGTGAAAGATTCACGAGTGAATGTGGGTCAATTATGGTGTTGCGTTTTGTCCCCTAATTATAGTAGATAATTGATTATTACCTTTACATGTGGCTTTAAAGCAATATACGGTTTGCTCAATTTGTTTATTTGTTTTATTTAATTGTTGACAAGTAGTTAAAAGATTTTTCACTATTTTCGAAACAGAGACTATAAATTAACATCACAAACACATTTAATTTATTCATATCCAATATTTGCTTTCATATTTTTGGTATACAGTATATATCTGCTAACAAAAATTGCTTTAGTTTATCATGATAGCATGATAAGATCTAAGAAACAACCAGTTCTTGGGTCTGGGAAATCTGCAATAACTAATTTCTTTGTCAGTACTACTAATTGTGGCTTTTAGAAAGTGCAATAAGTGTAAGTGAAAATTTCCAGGACTTGGCCGGTAATACTGACACGTTCCATCCACAAACCAAGCATTTAAGCAGCGTACCAGTGGGTTAGACAGTAGTTTGAAGCAAGAGTTTCTAAGGGTCACAGAAGATGAAGAAAGAAGGAATATGTTTACAGACCTAAACTTTTTTTATAAGTTTGTAGTGAAAAAAACACAAAATGAAATCGCAAGGGAATAATTAACTTTAAAATACGGTTTATCAGACAGATGTAACTATTTGGTATTAGAAATTAGACACTTAAAGTGACATTATGCGCATCTAACAGTATATGCTCTGTTTATAGGTGTCTATTGCATCCGTTGTTTATTTTTGGTGTTTTCACTTCATTTACACTTATATTTGTTGATGCAGCATCAACATACTAAAACAATATCCCAGAAAGAGAAAAATAATGCATTTGAATATCAACCGTACTTTTGTTTGACAACTGATCATGCATGTACGAGGTGAATCTAAATTAAGTTTTAGTGCAGATTCATTCATACGACACAAAGACACAATTCATACGACACACGAATACTAACTCCAATCCTAATAAAAAGACAGTTCCGCTTGGCTTAGAGGACTCAGGGACAGTCATGAATATAATATATATTTTTTTATAAACACTGGTAGCAAGATGCACTGCAGATAATTGGTCAGTTACCACATTTTTACTAAGTCTTTTGACCTGTTGACCGCATAAAGTCACTTTAAGATAAAATTTCAATATGAAAACATATCTGAATGTAACTTTATAAATGTAATACTATTAAATAAAACAATTGTTCAGAAACTAATCCATCCTTATGTAGATATGATGTGCTCTGTGGGCAGGCCACTGCGTTAAGCAATCTTTACTGCTCCATGGTAGAAGTACTCTGCAAACCTAAACGCAGATTTCGAAACCTAAATGCAGACCCTAAGTTCAAGGTCAAGGTCAAAGAGGACAAAATTTGTGTGGGTATGGAAAGGCCTTGTCCATAAACACATGCATACAAAATATGAAGGTTACATCTGAAGCGATATAGAAGTTATGAGCATTTTTCGAAACCTAAACGCAGATTTTGAAACCTAAACGCGGACCCTAAGTTCAAGGTCAAGGTCAAAGGGGTCTTAATTTGTGTGCGTATGAAAAGGCCTTGTCCATATACACACGCATACCAAATATGAAGGTTACATCTGAAGCAACATAGGAGTTTTGAGCATTTTCTAAACCTAAACGCAAAGTGTGACGGAAAGACAGGCGGACAGACAGACAGTGCGATCACTATATTCCCTTCTTTGGGGGCATAAAATATCAAATAATTAAGAATATCAATGATTAAAAGTGATAAATATACTTATTTCCAGAGATACATTGTATGCAGACAACTATTAATGTCAATTAATTGGTATTTATAAGAGAATTTTGTACAGATAAGCTTCCTTTACATATTTGCATACATTAAAAACTTTATATTTACATGTGAGAGGCTGCCGTCCCCTAAGCAGGCCATCAGTAGGAATGACTCCTCCCGGAACTGGTCACATAGCTGGTCCAGCTGGAACATGAGATCAGTATGAATGACTGAACCCTTAACCATTCAGACGCATTTGTAGTCCCTTAAATCAAACAAGAGCACCGCATAGCGGGTGCCAACGCTCGGCTGTGGGTGCAGTTTTGAATAAATGAAAGTAAATGAAATACCGTGAGTCACAGTGACCTTGACCTTTAACCTAGTGAACCAACAAGAGCTGTCACCATAGGATGACTTATGCCCCCTATAAGCGCTGGATAAAGTTATGAGCTTTTTTCAAAACCTAAACGCAGATTTTGAAACCTTAACACGGACCCTAAGTTCAAGGTCAAGGTCACAGGGGTAAAAAAATGTTGTGCGAATAGAAAGGCCTTGTCCATATACACATGCATACCAAATATGAAGGTTATATCTCAAGGGTCATAGAAGTAATGAGCATTTTTCGAAACCTAAACGCAGATTTCGAAACCTAAACGCGGACCCTAAGTTCAATGTCAAGGTCACAGGGGTCAAAATTTGTGTGCATATAGAAAGGCATTGTCCATATACACATGCATACCAGATATGAAGGTTATATCTCAAGGGACATAGAGGTCATGAAAAAAAAAATCGAAACCTTAACACAGATTTCGCAACCTAAACGCGGACCCTAAGTTCAACGTCAAGGTCACAGGGGTCCAAATTTTTGTGGGTATGGAAAGGCCTTGTCCATATACACATGCATACCCAATATGAAGGTAATATCCCAAGGGACATAGAAGTTATTAGCATTTTTCGAAACCTAAACGCAAAGTGTGATGGAAAGACTGACAGACGGACGGACAGTCCGATTACTATATGCCCTCCTACCGGGAGCATAAAAATGGGTGTGGTGTGTAGAACTCATCAAGGTGCATCTACATAGGACGTTTCAAAATTGTAGGTGGAAGCACTTTGGTTTAAGAGCCTATGTTAAAGTTTTATATTAGAGGTCACAGTGACCTTGACCTTTGACCTAGTGACCCAAAAATGGATGTGCTGTGTAGAACTCATCAAGGTGCAGCTACATATCACGTTTCAAAGTTGTGGGTGGAAGCATTTTGATTTTAGAGCCCATGTTAAGGTTTAATCAAGACGACGACTACGGACGGCAGACGCCGGATGGCGGACAATGAGCTGGCTATGACAATACCTCGGATTTTCTTCGAAAACAGCCAAGGATTTTCCTGATTTTCCTACTATATTCAAGTTTTAAAGGCTAAACCTCCAAACCTAAGATACTGATTAGCAGAGAACAGAATAAAACCTGAATACACTGCAAGTTACTGTTTTTTGCTGGTTGCAAATGCCATGTTCATTTTGTTTCTGAGTAGAAATGGGGTTATGATCAAGGGCTTGGATTAACCAAACAATTCTTAGACTTAAGTCTAAGAATACAGAATATTCTTTAAATTGTAATCTTCAAGACTTTTCTTTTATGTGGAGTCAAACTTGGAATTAACCTCATCTATCTATACCATTCTTCATGTAGAACATATTCTGAATGGCATAATTACCAGTGTTAGCTTGTATATATATTCAATCGCTGGATGTATTTTTTTGGTTCTTACTCCATTCTTTATTATTAAGTCTAAGGATGGGTTGGTGAATACGGGCCCTGGTCTCTCACGGACATTACTTAAGATCCAAATAAAGGGTCTTCTAGGGACCAAGATCTAGAAAGTTACATTAGATCCTCATCTATCAAGGACATAACTTAAGATCCAGATAAGGGTCTTCTAAAGATCCAGATCTAGAAAGTTACATTAGATCCTCTTGTGTTTTTTCCTCACAATTTTGGGAATGGAGCCATTCCGGTCCCTTTGGATTGGGAAAATTTGCTGCATTTTGACTAAAATTGGGAAATTAGTGTTGTTGTTGTTTTGCTAACAAATGCTTCAAAATTGAGGATACAAGTGTGTCCAGTATAATATTTACTAAGGTTGATCTTATATGGACGGGAGATAAACAAAATATTGAGATACAAAAAAAAAAAAAAAAATTTTTGGAAACCTTCTGTTGGAAATTTTTAGCTCCCATTTGGGAAAAATATATACTTTTATCCATTGGGAATGGGTCCGGTTACCGGACCCGATTGTAATGAAAAAAAACACTGTCATCTATAGTGGACATAACTAAGAATCCAGATAAGGGTCTTCTAAAGATCAAGATCTAGAAAGTTACATTAGATCCTCATCTATCAATGACATTTTTTAAGATCCAAATAAGGGTCTTCTAAAGATCCAGATCTAGAAAAAATACATTCAGATTCTCATCTTTCAAAGACATTATTTAAGATCTAAATAAGGGTCTTCTAGACATCCAGATCTAGAAAGTTACATTAGATCATCATCTATCAAGGACATTACTTAGATCCAGATAAGGGTCTTCTTAAGATCTCGATCTAGAAAGTTACATTAGATCCTCATCTATCAAGAACATTACTTAAGATCCAGATAAGGGTCTTCTAGAGATCCAGATCTAGAAAGTTACATTAGATCCTCATCTATTAAAGACATTACTTAAGATCCAGATAAGGGTCTTCTAGAGATCCAGATGTAGAAAGTTACATTAGATCCTCATCTATCAAGGACATTCCTTAAGATCAAGATAAGGGTTGTCTAAAGAACCAGGTCTACGAAGTTACATTAGATTCTCATCTATCAGGGACACCCAGATCTATCAGAACATTACATTAGATCATGATTAACCAAAGACATCAGATCAAGATCTATCAAGGACATTTTTCCTTGTTTTCAAAGTATCTGAAAAAGGCACTTTCAAAAACAAGAACAATTACAAAATTGGTGTCCGAAATATTCCCAAAAGAAAGGAAAGTTGCATTAATTTTGTTCCCAAGCGCATTCTCTGGTTTTATTGTTCCTTTGGTTTCAGAACATATAAAATGAGCTTTTAAACTGAATTAATGTTTCAGCAAAAAGGCATGTAAAACATTAGTTTGAGAGGTTTTTGTAATGAAGTACCAAGCAATTAAAACGACCCATAATGCCAAATCAAAAGATTTCACAACGCAAATTTCCCACTTTCATGTTCTTTTATGCTTATTTTTCAAAACAACGATATCAGTAAAACTGATGGATGCTCCCCAATGATGCTTTGTCGATATATGGTTTAATTGTGTGGAAAAAAGTATGACCTTGAGAAAATCTATTATTAGCATCAGTGAACTTGGCCTTGACCCCAGTGACCTCATACCTCATCAAAAAGGTAGACGTCCATGCAAGGTACCTACATCCCAAATATATAAGAGATCGGTCAAATATTGAAGGCGCTATGAGAAACTGTAACCAAAGTGTGATCTTAAAATCTATTAATAGCCTCTGTGACCTTGAACTTGACCCCAGTGACCTCAAACCTCATCAAAAGGTAGAGGTCCTTGCAAGGTACCTACATGCCAAATATGAAAGAGATCGGTAATGAAATGAAGGTGCTATGATAAACTGTCCAAAAAAAAGTGTGACGGAAGGAACTACAAACTGGCAACTATATGCTCCCCATATATATCTATGGGGAGCATAAAAAGTTTAGTAACAGTATGCAGAACCCTTACCAGAAGCTTGATCTTTCCCTTGATAACATTGCTCTGTATCTCCTGGCTCATGGTGAACACTGACAGACTGGAATCTGAAATGAGATTGTACTCTGGGTTATTTCCTTCTTAGAGAATGGCCATGGACAGTTATTATACAATTTCGACAAAAACATTTCACAAATCTAACACGGCACAATACTGTTGTCAATACAATACAAAACCGGTTAATTTTAACTGTAAACATCTTACTCTTTTTTTTAAACTGCCATTTCACAACTCAAAGTATCGTAACTATTCGAAATTTCGGACATTTAAAAATAATTAAAAATTTTGGTGTCCAAAAATTTAGATACAGAAAATATTCAAAAATTACAATGTCAAATAACTTAGAGACAAAAATTAAACACCTAAAAACTATAATTATATTGAAATAAAAGCAATTAATCCATGCACAATAGTGTTTCTACTTTGAAATAAATACAGCTTCACAGCTTTGCTAAATATTGCCTAAAATTATTCAGAGCAAAAAAGCAAAAACATTTAACATATTGCCTCCTTAAAAGTAGTATATCATTTTAAATGATGTTGGGTGAATCGATTGTTTTCTTGTTTTCTAACTGTATAACATGGTTATTTACCCAATTACGCAAATGTTATGGTCTATTGCCCTTAAGCATGCCTCTCCCAGGTTTTATGACCTTAATCAGTTTGTAAAAATCCATGATCGAAGTGTCCAAAGATAAGCGAATACAGTGCTGAAATCTGGTTAAGTAGCGCTGAAAAATATACTGTCCGAAAATTTAGAGTCATTAATGATAGACGAAAACGAGCCTTGTCCAAAAATTAAAAGTCACGAAAAATAATTGTTTTGGCCAAAAAAGAAGGTGTCAGAAAACTTAGGGTCTCCGAAAACTTAGAGTAATTACGGTAAAGTTTTAAATGTCATAACTTACTTTAGTTACACGTACGCACATAGTTTATATCCAAAAAAATTCGCTTAACACACACACAAAGTAACTCTCTAAACGTTTTTGTCAATTTTTAACAGTAGTCCATTCAAGCATCTTATTTATTTTAGTGAGAAACTATATGGCTAAAACACAATTATATCCTATGATCCCCTTGTAAACTATATGGTTAAAACACAATTATATCCTATGATTCCCTTGTAAACTATATGGTTAAAACACAATTATATCCTATGATTCCCTTGTAAACTATATGGTTAAAACACAATTATATCCTATGATTCCCTTGCAAACTATATGGTTAAAACACAATTATATCCTATGATTCCCTTGTAAACTATATGGTTAAAACACAATTATATCCCATGATTCCCTTGTAAACTATATGGTTAAAACACAATTATATCCTATGATTCCCTTGTAAACTATATGGTTAAAACACAATTATATCCTATGATTCCCTTGTAAACTATATGGCTAAAACACAATTATATCCTATGATTCCCTTGTAAACTATATGGTTAAAACACAATTATATCCTATGATTCCATTGTAAACTATATGGCTAAAACACAATTATATCCTATGGGTGAGACTATATGGCTTAAACACAAATATATCCTATGGGTTAGACTATATGGCTAAAACACAATTATATCCTATGGGTGAGACTATATGGCTAAAACACAATTATATCCTATGGGTTAGACTATATGGCTAAAACACAATTATATCCTATGGGTGAGACTATATGGCTAAAACACAATTATATCCTATGGGTGAGACTATATGGCTAAAACACAATTATATCCTATGATTCACTTGTAAACTATATGGCTAAAACACAATTATATCCTATGGGTGAGACTATATGGCTAAAACACAATTATATCCTATGGGTTAGACTATATGGCTAAAACACAATTATATCCTATGGGTGAGACTATATGGCTAAAACACAATTATATCCTATGGGTTAGACTATATGGCTAAAACACAATTATATCCTATGGGTGAGACTATATGGCTAAAACACAATTATATCCTATGGGTTAGACTATATGGCTAAAACACAATTATATCCTATGGGTTAGACTATATGGCTAAAAAACAATTATATCCTATGATTCCCTTGTAAACTATATGGCTAAAACACAATTATATCCTATGGGTGAGACTATATGGCTAAAACACAATTATATCCTATGATTCCCTTGTAAACTATATGGCTAAAACACAATTATATCCTATGGGTGAGACTATATGGCTAAAACACAATTATATCCTATGGGTTAGACTATATGGCTAAAACACAATTATATCCTATGGGTGAGACTATATGGCTAAAACACAATTATATCCTATGGGTTAGACTATATGGCTAAAAAACAATTATATCCTATGGGTTAGACTATATGGCTAAAACACAATTATATCCTATGGGTTAGACTATATGGCTAAAAAACAATTATATCCTATGGGTTAGACTATATGGCTAAAACACAATTATATCCTATGGGTTAGACTATATGGCTAAAACACAATTATATCCTATGGGTTAGACTATATGGCTAAAACACAATTATATCCTATGGGTTAGACTATATGGCTAAAACACATTGATATCCTATGGGTTAGACTATATGGCTAAAACACAATTATATCCTATGGGTTAGACTATATGGCTAAAACACAATTATATCCTATGGGTTAAACTATATGGCTAAAACACAAATATATCCTATGGGTTAGACTATATGGCTAAAACACAATTATATCCTATGGGTTAGAATATATGGCTAAAACACAAATATATCCTATGGGTTAGACTATATGGCTAAAACACAATTATATCCTATGGGTTAGACTATATGGCTAAAACACAATTATATCCTATGGGTTAGACTATATGGCTAAAACACAATTATATCCTATGGGTGAGACTATATGGCTAAAACACAATTATATCCAATGGGTTAGACTATATGGCTAAAACACAATTATATGATTCCCTTGTATCAATAGTAACCTTATTTTGATCACTTTGTTAACATTAAGAACGCTGCTCTCGTGATCACGTCACATGCATGGGCTTCGAGTATTTTGTTTCACTAACATTACAACGCTTAAAAAATAAATACAGACACGATAAAAAATGAGGAAAAAACGAGTATAATTGCATTTGAAAATCTTACTTCAACTGAAATAATCCAAATTTAGCCCTATTCCATTTAATAATTTCGGTACTCTTCATTAAACATAATTGCACATAAATTGCTAGGGTAACACAACACTTTCATGTATTTGATTTATTTTAAAGAAAATTCTTTTACTTGTTCACGATTCTCAGAAAATGTTGCATACAACAATCTGTGCGTGCACATCCCAAAAATAGGTGACTTGACGATAGACAAATGTTCAGTGGGTATACCCCGTCCAAATTGGATACTACTTTTATCAAATCTTTTCAAAGTTACATATATGCCGAATTTTTATTTGAACACATTGCGAACGTTTGTGTTTTTGCAATTCTTGATCACTTTTACGTGTCAATGTTGCTCAAAAGAAGATTGACGTCATAACAGAAACTTCTTAAATTGTAAATAGTAGTAATAAAAAAGTAAAATTACTGTTCCAGTTTGTATAAATTTATTCAATGAATCAAATTTTCGAGGGCACCTAGTGGATGTAATTTGCGGATGTGTATGGAACTATCGGCTTTGAGTGGTTAAACATGCTGTAAAATAACAATTTTGACATGGATTTAATGGAAATGATATAGATCTTAAAAGGTAAATCATTTATTGTGGCATTGTTTGCATTAAATTAGAAATTCTTTTACTTGTTTCCTAAACCGCTTGATTCAGGGTAATTGGAGGATACTCAAACCTGATGTAGCGTGAATTTCGCAAGACCGTGAGAAGATCTACAGAAAAAAGATGGGTTTCCCGCATGCGTAGTTTATGATGTAAACATGATCCTGAGGAATGCTTGGCTGTCATAATAATCAAACAAAGATTCTTACCCTAATTTAATAGCCATGGTGATGTGTCATTAGACTTGGTGTTCGAATATGTGCACAGGTGTTTTGCTTATTTTGCAAATGTTCAGAAAGAATTTGTTCAAAGAATGTCAACATTCACTACCAGGGTCGTTTAAAAACCATTAACATACCTATAGTACACATATATTTAAAAATCAATGTGAGACGCACTCCTAGTATAGTCCCAGTACATCAATGTGAGACGCACTCCTAGTATAGTCCCAGTACATCAATGTGAGACGCACTCCTAGTATAGTCCCAGTACATCAATGTGAGACGCACTCCTAGTATAGTCCCAGTACATCAATGTGAGACACACTCCTAGTATAGTCCCAATACATCAATGTGAGACGCACTCCTAGTATAGTCCCAGTACATCAATGTGAGACGCACTCCTAGTATAGTCCCAGTACATCAATGTGAGACGCACTCCTAGTATAGTCCCAGTACATCAATGTGAGACGCACTCCTAGTATAGTCCCAGTACATCAATGTGAGACGCACTCCTAGTATAGTCCCAGTACATCAATGTGAGACGCACTCCTAGTATAGTCCCAGTACATCAATGTGAGACACACTCCTAGTATAGTCCCAATACATCAATGTGAGACGCACTCCTAGTATAGTCCCAGTACATCAATGTGAGACGCACTCCTAGTATAGTCCCAGTACATCAATGTGAGACGCACTCCTAGTATAGTCCCAGTACATCAATGTGAGACGCACTCCTAGTATAGTCCCAGTACATCAATGCTGCAGAGGAGATTTGCAATTAATGGGAAGAAAAAGAAGGCTCCAAATATTTTAGGCATAGGCAGACATATGACCATGTGAACAGTATGTACAACACACAAACATATGTCATCCCGTGTGGTCAGTTTCCAACAAGTGCAAACCAGAAAACTAAGCCTACCGAAATGCCTTTTTTTCCATTAAGTATCGTGTCTGTGAAAATTAATTTTTTCCATTAAGTATTGTGTCTGTGAAAAAATCATAACTAATTTAAATATAAATGTTTTTTAATTCAATTTATAGTTGTGTACAAACTAAGCAATAATTAAAAAGAAATTAAAAAACAATTATGCTGCAGTAAACAGGGGTGGCGAAATCAAATGTCCCAGAGCCTTTGGTAATTTTTGCTATGGCGGCTCTCAGCAACCGTTTGGGTTATAAAGATGAGAGTTGAATTATTGCAACTAACGTCGAGTAATATGGACTAGGTGATCTACAAACTGAGCTGTATAAACAATGCATACTTTTTTCTTGCCTGGCATCCATACACAAGTGCTTCTTTTTAACAAAAAGTGCTCCCAGGCCAGTGATTTAAGCCTGCCTGTGAATAATGTATAACAATATGTGTCGTGTTCTGAGAAAACTGGGCATAATGCATGTGTGTAAAGTGTTGTCCCAGATTAGCCTGTGCAGTCCGCACAGGCTAATCAGGGACGACACTTTCCGCCTAAACTTTAAGGAAACTGGCCATACTCCTGGGTACTTTTTAGTATATTTTCCATGCCCAGGGTTCTTTGAAGTATTCTTAAAAAGTACCCAGCATAGGCGGATCCAAGGGGGGGGGGGAGGGGGGCAGACGCGGTGTACGCCCCAACCCCCCTAAAATTGCCAAAGTAATGTCAATTTATTTGACACTTAATGTTTCACTTATCGTTTCACACTTAACAAGATCTAAATCACCTATTTAAACTCATTTTTCGTCTTTTTCATAAACAACATTTCCCACTCATCACAGACAATCGCTAAATGTTTTAACTTAAGACTCTCTGTCGCCCGTTTTTTCAAGTAGAACTTTGCGATTCTGATGTTTCCCTCTTTGATGAAAGTACATAAGGTGTGACAGGCTCGAGAAGTGGTTGTCAAAGCCTTCAAAATCACTACAATCATGGAGCTTCCAGGGGGCTTCGCCCCCATGTACCCCCTAGCAGGGTTTTGCCATGCACCCACAAGGGGCCCTAGCAGCCCCCCAGGACCCCAGGCAAATCTTTCAATATCCCGCCCCCCCCCCCCCCCCCAACCAGAAATCCTGGAGCCGCCCCTGCCCTGAATACTCATATGTTGTACCTGAGTTGTAAATGACCAAACGAGCGTTGGTGGTTACTGTCCTTTCTCAACACTTCAGTTTCAGAAATTATCAAAATAACACATGTGAGTACAAACATTAACGCCACAAATTGTAGGGAACCTTTGACTATTTATGTCAAATCATTACCGTAATAAGAGCTGTCAGAAGACAGCGCGCTCAACTTTTCCAGTGCTTGACAGTATAACGTAAGCCATCATGGGGAAATTGTTATATTCAATAAGGTCAAGGTAATGTTATTGGGACAAATCATTTGACCAAGTTTCATGAACATCGGAAAATAAATGCGGCCTCTAGAGTGTTTACAAGGTTTTACTATAGCCATACAAGGAAAAATGCCCCGCCCCCAGGCAGCCATATTTTTCAACCAACCGGAATCATTTTTGAACTCTTCCAAGATATTATTGGGATGAATCATCTCACCAAGTTTCATGAATATTGGACAATAAATGTGGCCTCTAAAGTGTTAACAAGATTTTACTATAGCCCTATAAGGAAAAATGCCCCGCCCCTTGGCAGTCATGTTTTTCAAGCAAAGGTTACAATTTGAACTCATCCAAGATTTCATTGGGACAAATCCTCTGACAAAGTTTCATGAAGATCGAAATTTTAATGTGGCCTCTAGAGTGTTAACAAGGTTTTACTATAGCCATATAAGGAAAAATGCCCTGCGCCCCTGGCGGCCATGTTTTTCAACCAACCAGCATCATTTTCGAACTCGTCCAAGATATTATTGGGATGAATCTTCTGACCAGGTTTCATGAAGATCTGACAATAAATGTGGCCTCTAGAGTGTTAACAAGATTTTACTATAGCCATATATAGCCATATTAGGAAAAATGCCCCGCCCCTTGGCAGCCATGTTTTTCAAGCAAATGTAACCATTTTCAAACTCATCCAAGATATCATTGAGACCAATCTTCTGACCAAATTTCATGAAGATTGGACAATAAATGTGGCCACTAGAGAGATAACAAGGCAAATATTGACGCCACACAACGGACAACGGACGACGGACAAAAGGCGCTCACAAAAGCTCACCATGAGCACGTTGTGCTCAGGTGAGCTAAAAAGCAGATTCGCTGTCATGAACCAAAAGTACGGTGTATCTTTACCGTTCTCATCCAAAGAAAAAGACGCCAAGATGTTGTAAAAATTTATTCGTATGGCGACATCACACAAACAGCATTTTCATTCAAACAACCTCATACAAGATACAAACATGAGCAAATTCTCTTTCATGCCTCAAGTTTGTTATTAAAGTGATGCCTTTACAGATGATCACTAATCCTTTAATCTTCTTATAAAAACACTTGCAGGCTTAATGTTGTTTATTAACATTTATCAGCGATAAAGAACAATTGACCTTGCCTGCAGCCTATACTTGCTACTAATACACATTGTTATTGTTAATTTCACTTGTTTCATGCAATCAAAATGCAATTTAATAATAATGCTGAGACAAACTCACACATATTTTATTTTGAAGATACACCCCCCCCCCCCATAATTATCCCCGGGAAACAAACCTTCTAAACACCCTATTATATCTTTACTCGCAGCGGGCCGATTTTATCATATCAAAGGCAATAACCACTATCAGATGCTTTATCTGCTAAATAGACGTACAAATGTGCTATGTTTTGACTTTTCGCGACTCAAAACGACTGACTAGTGACCATAGTTTTCAGTTCAAACATGACTTTCGGAGTGGAATAAACTGGCCGTTGGCCGTTATGGACGATTGACCATTATTTTCAAGTGTAATATAGAGTGATTTTCATCAGGGGGAATCCAAACTGACTTTTGTATGCAGTTGACTGTTATTCTCAAATGACCGTAATAAGGTTAGTTTTGACTGTATACTGTTGTGGCCTTGTGCAAAATGGGCATGTCAAAACCTAATGTAAATGAAGGAATAACAATCAAGCCTTTAATGTATGTTAATGGAGTTCACAAATGCAAGGTCAATTTTGTTGAGGTAACAATAAACCATAATTTTTAAAATACATAGAAGTAAATTTGCCCTATATGCTTTTTAAAAATACATGGTTCACAATTCAGTTACCTACCAGTGTTTGGCTTGGCAGTTTCTGTTGCCGTGACAGTTTCTGTCGCCATGGTTTCAGGCCTCGTTTCCCTGTCTTCTGCTGCATCCTTGGTCTCCTTCTTGCCTGCCTGCTTCTTTTTCTGCTCCTGTTCATTCATAAAATTAAATGAGTCTTGCAAGCTAAATGCATTGGGTAAAGTGTCGTCCCAGATTAGCCTTTCAAGGACGAAACTTTCTACCTAGACTTGACTTCCAAGACTTCTTTTACACCAAAAAGTCCCATACAGGCATAGAGTGTCATCCTAGATGAGCCTTGCAGACTTCACAGGCTAATCTGAGAGGATACTTTACATGCACATGCATTTAGCCATATATTCACAGAGGGCAGCTCAAATCCAAATTAAATAAGGGATGAACATGTTTATTTAAGAAAATGTATTAAATGATAATGTGTTCGTTTTTGCTTTCTGCGTGTATGTGGTATATGTGAATTCTACAAAGAAAGTGACGCTTGCACAACTGATTGGGAAAATAAAAATTGAAGAAAACTCTATAACCTCTAAGTCCCACCTGGATAACAGAAAATAAAATTAAACTTCTTAGTATTATTCTGTTTAACAGAATTTGGACAACAAAGATAGTCTGGGCCACACTCTGGGAAAACAGGGCTAAATGCATGACACACAAGCCAATCAGGGACATGTGTCCAAACAAGCTAATTACAGACACACAAGCCAATCAGGGACATGTGTCCAAACAAGCTAATTAGAGACACACAAGCCAATCAGGGACATGTGTCCAAACAAGCTAATTAGAGACACACAAAGCCAATTAGGGACATGTGTCCAAACAAGCTAATTAGAGACACACAAGCCAATCAGGGACATGTGTCCAAACAAGCTAATTAGAGACACACAAGCCAATCAGGGACATGTGTCCAAACAAGCTAATTAGAGACACACAAGCCAATCAGGGACATGTGTCCAAACAAGCTAATTAGAGACACAAAAGCCAATCAGGGACATGTGTCCAAACAAGCTAATTAGAGACACACAAGCCAATCAGGGACATGTGTCCAAACAAGCTAATTAGAGACACACAAGCCAATCAGGGACATGTGTCCAAACAAGCTAATTAGAGACACACAAGCCAATCAGGGACATGTGTCCAAACAAGCTAATTAGAGACACACAAGCCAATCAGGGACATGTGTCCAAACAAGCTAATTAGAGACACACAAGCCAATCAGGGACATGTGTCCAAACAAGCTAATTAGAGACACACAAGCCAATCAGAGACATGTGTCCAAACAAGCTAATTAGAGACACACAAGCCAATCAGGGACATGTGTCCAAACAAGCTAATTAGAGACACACAAGCCAATCAGGGACATGTGTCCAAACAAGCTAATTAGAGACACACAAGCCAATCAGGGACATGTGTCCAAACAAGCTAATTAGAGACACACAAGCCAATCAGGGACATGTGTCCAAACAAGCTAATTCGAGACACACAAGCCAATCAGGGACATGTGTCCAAACAAGCTAATTAGAGACACACAAGCCAATCAGGGACATGTGTCCAAACAAGCTAATTAGAGACACACAAGCCAATCAGGGACATGTGTCCAAACAAGCTAATTAGAGACACACAAGCCAATCAGGGACATGTGTCCAAACAAGCTAATTAGAGACACACAAGCCAATCAGGGACATGTGTCCAAACAAGCTAATTAGAGACACACA
The DNA here is from genome assembly GCF_020536995.1 of Dreissena polymorpha. Taxonomy (NCBI): domain Eukaryota; kingdom Metazoa; phylum Mollusca; class Bivalvia; order Myida; family Dreissenidae; genus Dreissena; species Dreissena polymorpha. The sequence goes on along the minus strand of NC_068359.1, from coordinate 126,164,600 downwards.
AGCCAATCAGGGACATGTGTCCAAACAAGCTAATTAGAGACACACAAGCCAATCAGGGACATGTGTCCAAACAAGCTAATTAGAGACACACAAGCCAATCAGGGACATGTGTCCAAACAAGCTAATTAGAGACACACAAGCCAATCAGGGACATGTGTCCAAACAAGCTAATTAAAGACACACAAGCCAATCAGGGACATGTGTCCAAACAAGCTAATTCGAGACACACAAGCCAATCAGGGACATGTGTCCAAACAAGCTACTCAGAAACATCACTTGCAACTTTTGCTGTACTCAATATTATTACAGTTACATGGTCAGTTAACATACGCACACTTTGCTGTACTCAATATTATTACAGTGACATGGTCAGTTAACATCTCACATTGCTGTACTCAATATTATTACAGTGACATGGTCAGTTAACATACGCACACTTTGCTGTACTGAATATTATTACAGTGACATGGTCAGTTAACATATGCACGCTTTGCTGTACTGAATATTATTACAGTGACATGGTCAGTTAACATACGCATTGCTGTACTCAATATTATTACAGTTACATGGTCAGTTAACATACGCACATTGCTGTACTCAATATTATTACAGTTACATGGTCAGTTAACATACGCATTGCTGTACTCAATATTATTACAGTGACATGGTCAGTTAACATACATATTGCTGTACTCAATATTATTACAGTGACATGGTCAGTTAACATACGCACACTTTGCTATACTCAATATTATTACAGTTACATGGTCAGTTAACATACGCACACTTTGCTATACTCAATATTATTACAGTTACATGGTTAGTTAACATACACATTGCTGTACTCAATATTATTACAGTGACAAGGTCAGTTAACATACACATTGCTGTACTCAATATTATTACAGTGACATGGTCAGTTAACATACGCACATTGCTGTAGTCAATATTATTACAGTGACATGGTCAGTTAACATACGCACGCTTTGCTGTACTCAATATTATAACAGTGACATGGTCAGTTAACATACGCACATTGCTGTACTCAATATTATTACAGTTACATAGTCAGTTAACATACGCACGCTTTGCTGTACTCAATATTATTACAGTTACATGGTCAGTTAACATGCGCACACTTTGCTATACTCAATATTATTACAGTTACATGGTCAGTTAACATACGCACACTTTCCTCTCTCTCTCTCTCTCCTATTACAGTTACATGATCAGTTTACATACGCACACTTTGCTGTACTCAATATTATTACAGTTACATGGCCAGTTAACATACGCACACTCAATATTATTACAGTTACATGGTCAGTTAACATACGCACATTGCTGTACTCAATATTATTACAGTTACATGGTCAGTTAACATACGCACGCTTTGCTGTACTCAATATTATCACAGTTACATGGTCAGTTAACATGGGCACACTTTGCTATACTCAATATTATTACAGTTACATGGTCAGTTAACATACGCACACTTTCCTCTCTCTCTCTCTCTCCTATTACAGTTACATGATCAGTTTACATACGCACACTTTGCTGTACTCAATATTATTACAGTTACATGGTCAGTTAACATACGCACACTCAATATTATTACAGTTACATGGTCAGTTAACATACGCACACTTTGCTGTACTCAATATTATTACAGTGACATGGTCAGTTAACATACGCACACTTTGCTATACTCAATATTATTAGTTACATGGTCAGTTAACATACGCACATTGCTGTACTCAATATTATTACAGTGACATGGTCAGTTAACATACGCACACTTTGCTGTACTGAATATTATTACAGTTACATGGTCAGTTAACATACCCACGCTTTGCTGTACTCAATATTATTACAGTGACATGGTCAGTTAACATACGCATTGCTGTACTCAATATTATTACAGTGACATGGTCAGTTAACATACGCACATTGCTGTACTCAATATTATTACAGTGACATGGTCAGTTAACATACGCACACTTTGCTGTACTCAATATTATTACAGTGACATGGTCAGTTAACATACGCACACTTTGCTGTACTCAATATTATTACAGTTAAATGGTCAGTTAACATTCGCACATTGCTGTACTCAATATTATTACAGTGACATGGTCAGTTAACATACGCACATTGCTGTACTCAATATTATTACAGTGACATGGTCAGTTAACATACGCACGCTTTGCTGTACTCAACATTATTACAGTTACATGGTCAGTTAACATACGCACGCTTTGCTGTACTCAACATTATTACAGTTACATGGTCAGTTAACATACGCACACTTTGCTATACTCAATATTATTACAGTTACATGGTCAGTTAACATACGCACACTTTCCTCTCTCTCTCTCTCTCCTATTACAGTTACATGATCAGTTTACATATGCACACTTTGCTGTACTCAATATTATTACAGTTACATGGTCAGTTAACATACGCATTGCTGTACTCAATATTATTACAGTGACATGGTCAGTTAACATACGCACACTTTGCTGTACTCAATATTATTACAGTGACATGGTCAGTTAACATATGCACACTTTGCTGTACTCAATATTATTACAGTTAAATGGTCAGTTAACATTCGCACATTGCTGTACTCAATATTATTACAGTGACATGGTCAGTTAACATACGCACATTGCTGTACTCAATATTATTACAGTGACATGGTCAGTTAACATACGCACGCTTTGCTGTACTCAACATTATTACAGTTACATGGTCAGTTAACATACGCACGCTTTGCTGTACTCAACATTATTACAGTTACATGGTCAGTTAACATACGCACACTTTGCTATACTCAATATTATTACAGTTACATGGTCAGTTAACATACGCACACTTTCCTCTCTCTCTCTCTCTCCTATTACAGTTACATGATCAGTTTACATATGCACACTTTGCTGTACTCAATATTATTACAGTTACATGGTCAGTTAACATACGCACACTCAATATTATTACAGTGACATGGTCAGTTAACATACGCACACTTTGCTGTACTCAATATTATTACAGTGACATGGTCAGTTAACATACGCACACTTTGCTGTACTCAATATTATTACAGTGACAAGGTCAGTTAACATACGCACACTTTCCTGCAGATTTAAAGCCTCTATAACGCTCAACATCAACGAAAATTTCGTACAATATTTCGTAAAATAAAGTTAAACAATTAAAAATCAGTGTTCCTTATGGCAATTGCCAAAATTTCAATGCAAGATGTGGTCTGGTAAAATAGATGTTTGTAAATACAACATGCTCGTTTTTATTAATGTTTTGCATATTTAATTCCATTTTAATTTCCCGCAACAATATCTATTCATACGACACATAAACACTTACATGGAACCATTTAGGTGTTCGTGTGTCGTATGAATAGATATCTTCGCTGGAAATTAAAATGGAATTAATTGTGTCACAAATAAATAAAAACGAGCATTTTGTATCAAAAATCTATGTAATCATACCACATCAAGCGTTGAAATTGTGGCTATTGCTATAAGGAACACTGATTGTTTAGGTGTTAACTTTATTTTACAAAATACTTTATGAAATTTTCATAGATTTTGAGCGTTGAGACTTTAAACGAACCAAAAGCACATACTTGAGCGACCATCAGATTTGTAGTCAAGCACTCTGCCAACTGAGTTAGCTGGCCGATTCAGAATTTAGTGGACATGATTAATAATGATGCCTACAGGTTACTGTGAGATTTATGTCTCCTAGCTAACAGCAAATATAACAAATGTGTTAAATACTAGGCTTGAATCCTAGTTCAAGTGTGTATAAATTGATCTTTTACCATTTTTTTCTGTTTCTTCCATTCCTTTTTCTCCCTCTTTTTCTGAGCAGCAGTTTTTACAGTGCCACCTTCCTCCTCCTCACCTTCACCAGCCTTGTCTGCTTTCTCTTCTTCCGCTTTCCCCTTGTTATTTTTCTTCTTATTCTTTTTCTCTTTCTTATTTTCCAAATCTTCCATGGTGACAATCTTTGGTTCAACCTTTACAACCTCACCAACTTTGACCTCTTTGGCGTCGTTTGCCTCAACCTCTTCTTCTTCTTCCACCTTTTTCTTTCTTGCTTTTTTTTCCTTCTTTGTCTCTTTGGGTTTATCTAGCTCCTGCATTTCTTCCCTTTCCTCCTCACTGGGCTCACTCTGAAAACGAAACAACATTAAAAAGTATATGCAAATCTAATGCAATTAAGGCTCTGACAGTACTGCGAGCTGTACAGAGATCCCTACACTGCTATTGTTTTCCTTCTTTTTATCACATGCCATACCCTGTTTCCCATGTAATATAATCATTATGAATATTTTTATCTTACACATGTGTAATACACATTTAAAGCGTTTTCATTGGCTTTGTTTCGTTTGATTGACCAATCGCTATTTGTTATTTTGCTGAAATGACGTTGCAACGTCAAATGACGTCACGAAATGTGAACAACATTCTGGATTTATCATTATGTTTGTGTAAATATTTATTTGATTTGCTCATTTAAAAGCATGTGATAAACAAGAGATGTGTTTGTCAGAAACACAATGCCCCCTATTTCGCCTCTTTGAAATAAAAATTTCAATATATCATTTGGCAGGTTTAGAAATTATCTCCCTTTTAAAGCTTATTTCTTCCTTTGGATTGTATTTTTTGAATTTTGACCTTGAAGGATGACCTTGACCTTCCACCACTCACTGTGCAGCTTCATAAGATACACATGCATGCCAAATATCCAGTTGCTATCTTCAATATTGCAAAAGTTATGGCCAATGTTAAAGTTTTCGGACAGACGGACTGACTGATGGACAGTTCAACTGCTATTTGCCACCCTACCTGGGGCATAAAAAAGATCTGACACTCGTTGTCATTTCATACCATATTTTATTACACTCATCCAGGAAATTCATTAGTAAGCTTGCCAAAGGCTCGCTTACTAACAAAATTCCTGAACTCGTTTAATAACATATGGTATGATATGACAACTCATGCCAGATCCTATATATATAATACCCATGAAAGACACTTTCCCAATTGAGGGAAAAAATACAAAATACCAAATTTGTGATAACAAAATTCATACAAGGAAGGAAAGTTATGCCCATTTCGTTCCCAATGTGAATTATCTGCAAGTGAAGAGATAATTTTAGCACTGGAACTGAACATATTAAAACGACATGTTAAATAACATTAAATAAGTAATTATGTAATTAAGTACTCAGCAATGGGAAGACCATTATTTTAAATCTGAAGATTCATGACACAAATTTTCCCAATTTCAGAGTTTATCGCACTAAGTTTTCCCAATTTCAGAGTTTATCGCACTAAGTTTTCCCAATTTCAGAGTTTATCGCACTAAGTTTTCCCAATTTGCGTGTTACCAGCACCTTTCCAAATTGAACAAAAAAATCACAGCTGCTTTATCAAACCAGCTTTGAAGTAATAAGAGTGATACATGCAAAACTCGTGTACTTATGATAGTAATTTGTGGTAGGATATCTTTAAAGTGCATGATGAATGACAGCCTCCACTAGCCATTTTATTGCGAAATTTGATCTTTGGTGTCTAAGTATGATCTTAACCTCTGAGTTTGGTTTAATACACAAAAAGCTTTCTCCTCAAATTAAAGCCCTTAAAAGCTGTCAGTATTTTTTTCACCATTTTAGCAACAGGGCTGGTCCCTTAGGATTGGAAAAATTATGGCGTTTTGACTGTAATTGGGAAATAAAGTGTTGTTGTTATTTTGCTTAAAATTCTTCCAAATTTAGAATAATTGAATAAAAGGGCTTTTAATAATATATTTAGTTTTAATATTATAATTAGTAAGGTTAAACTAATAGAGCTGGATAAGAACTAAATGTTGAGATCTAAATAAAATAAAAAAAATTAAATATTTTTTTTTAAACCTTCAATAAGGAATGTTTAGTTCCCATTTGGGAAAAAATATATTCTTTTGCCTATTGGGAATGGGAAAAACCCATATTTGAACAAGAGGGCCTGAAAGGCCCAAAGTCACTCACCTGAGATAACAAGATATTATTGGGACAAAACATCTGACCAAGTTTCATGAAGATCTGAAAATATGTGGCCTCTAGAGTGTTAACAAGGTTTTACTATAGCCATATAAGCAAAAATGCAGCCATGTTTTTCAACCAACCGGCATCATTTTTGAACTCGTCCAAGATATTATCGGGATGAATCTTCTGACCAAGTTTCATGAGGATCGGACAGTAAATGTGGCAAATAGAGTGTTAACAAGATTTTACTATAGCCATATAATGAAAAATGCCCCGCCCCTTGGAAGCCATGTTTTTCAAGCAAACATAATTATTTTCAAACTCATCCAAGATATCAATAAGACAAATCTTCTTACCATATTTCATGAAGATTGGAAAATAAATGTGGCCTGTAGAGTGTTAACAAGGTTTTACTATAGCCATATAAGGAAAAATGCCCTGACCCTGGGGGCCATGTTTTTTTTACCAAAGGGCATTATTTTTTAACTCTTTCAAGATATTATTGGGATGAATATTCTGACCAAGTTTCATGAAGATTGGACAATAAATGTGGCCTCTAGAGAGTTAGCAAGGCAAATGTTGACGGCTCACAACGCACAACGCACGACGGACAAATAGCAATCACAAAACCAGGGCTCAACATTAACGGTTGTCTGATTGCCACTGGCAAGTAAAAGTTGGGTCCGTGCAAGTTATTTTATAATCTAGTTGTCCGCCCGGGCGGATGCAAAAAAGAACAAAGAAAAACATGCGTTTCTGTGGTTAAATAGTACAAATAATCACAAAAGATTTGCCTTATGCGCGAATTTACCTTGGCGATTGTTGTTTGCGGAAGTCCGAACTAACTAAGCATGGTGTGCTTGCATTTCCAAACTTATTTTTAGAAACACCGTAAATGGCTTGGGTTTCCAAACATCAGCTTTCAAATGCTATTGTGTTTATCTTTTTCATTACTATTCAGTTACAAATAACATCGTTGGTTTTTTCAGTCACAAAGAAAACACTAAAATTATAACTATATAAAAACAACAACAAATAGCTTCGGTATATACATATTTCATATTTTGCCACTTACATTTTCAACAATCTTTTACTTTACGTCAATTGACATTTTTGTTACGGTTCACATGTTCAGCGTTGTTCACAGTACTGTTAGCAGACAGGAAATGTCTAGTTTATTTAGCTTCGGCTTTACAAGTAACTTGAAGTCTGCAAAATCCAATGAAAAATGCACAGTAAAATCATCCAAAAGTGCCAAAAAGTGTGAATTGAAACGAAAACGCAACTTTTTACCATAATGGAAAAGTGAATTTGAATGGTTGAGATATGATGAATCGTTAGGAGCAATGTTTAATAATCAAATATTGGCACAAATCTACATTTAGACTTAAATTAGACTTTAATTACTGTAATAATTTTGTTAAATGTGCAAAAATAAAAAAAGGTTTTGTGCTGTATCATTTTGATCTTTATTAAAACATATGAGGTTTACAGTTAATGGTTTACAGTTAAAGTGATATTTCATGTTTGGGCAAGTGGCTTTACGTTGAGGGCAAGTAGATTTTCTAAGTACTTGCCCGGCAGAGCAAGTTGGTTTTTAGGTTAATGTTGAGCCATGAAAACTGTTTCCCTTTACCATGCCAAGTTCAAAACACTGCATTTCCTTGATAGACTATAGAAATAAGGACAATAATTAAATGGAAATTTGCAATATTAATGTACATGTGTTAGGTCGGCTTCTAAGCTTTTGAAACAAGAAACATGGTATTGCCAACCAGGTTTTCCATGACATGTTTACTCACTTATTTACTTAATTTTTAATCATTGTAAGGTCCCAAGATTGGTCAGTGAAAACTGTACAAATTTTTCGACTGTAAATCACCAGCTTAATACCCTACCCCTGGCATCCCCCATTCTATCAACAAGGAATTTCAACTTTGATAAAATCTAGGTTCAAAAACGTGAAAGGTTTTTACTTTATAATCTTTCAGAAAGTACATGAATATCCGGTTCAATGTAATGTCTGATGGAAAGGATCATTGGCATTTTTCATCAACAAAGCAGAACCGACAAACTGAAGTTGTGGCATCATTACTTTGATGGTATGGATATTTGTATTTGTTGTGCAAGATATTCATTCAATAATATTTAATTTACCAGTTAAATAACTAAATAAAGCTTGTTCAATGAGTAAAATCAGAGTATTGAGGGATTAATCCTAGCCTTAGGCTAATTACTGTCATGGGGATTCATGGCCATAATAATTGTTTACCACTTTAAAATCAGGTAGGGAAGTTCTTTATAAAAATGAGTTGATGAAATAATTGTAATACAGTCTTAATAACGTTGAAATCCTGTGAAACAAATGGAACAATTTGAGTAAATACAAATAGAGAAACCTCTTCCTTGCATTGTCAGTTCACATAGTAAGAGAGGTATCTGTTTCAGTATAACAAATCACATGTTGATTTAAAATTTAAAGTTTAAATGCAAACTTTAATTAATATGTACAATCATTATTTGGAAGTAATAATTCAATTCATTTAAATGCAATATGAAATAAATTGGTACTCTTGAATTTGATTGACAATAATTATTTTGAATAACTGGGTCATCAATTGTATAGGATATTTACCAAAGAAGACCCATGATTCCATGGGTTAAAGTTAAAAATGTCTGAAAACTAGAAAATTTTGCTGGGGGTCGAGGGGGCCTAACTAGGGCCCCCAGGTGGGTGCAGAGCAAAGCTCTGGTGGGGGGCACAGGAGGCAATCCAAAAACAGGAATTCCGGTTTAACCCGGAACACTTTCAACCATGTGATTCTCTTTAAGAACATGTTCACAGAGCAATCTTTAATCTGTAATATTTCTTTTGCAGACAGCTGAATGTCTAGTGAAAAATGTAACAGCCCTGACACTTGGACAGTCACATGTAGCATTTTACCGCAACAATGTTAGGGGACGTCTTTTGTCTTTTACAGGCACACATATTTATGTAATGCCATGGATTATCTTTACCCCAGAGGAAAACTTAAGTGGCTCAACTGCGATGTTTGTAGGCGTTGGGTTCACGAAAAGTGCATTGGATCTGGTGTGGTCATTGAAGGCTTTCAATGTGACATTAACAATGCCCAGCATAGTTGAAAGGATACTGATTAGAGTTGATCCTTCAAAGAGGCATTTATAAATCATGATGTTAGAGGCATAAGTAAGATTTGAAAGTGTTTTAAACTTAATGACTTATCACAATAAGTGTAAAACAGCTCATTTTGCAGTAATATGGCATGTAAATATTTATTTTATTGTGTGTGCTGCTTTAAATATCTAAGTATTACAGTCTACAGCCTTTCATTATTTTCTTGAAAGTAGTTACGGTTACAGCAAGTTGTAACTTATTATGTTATATTGTTCTACCGGTATTATCTATTTAGTAAGGATTATAAGCAGTTTTTGTAATCGTTAATGATAATCCATTAACAAATACTTATTGTAAGTCATCATTGAAACATGTGAGTTTTGTAGTGAAGCAGAGATGAACAAATATTTTAAAGGTGAAATACACATTGTGGCAAAGTTATTGCCTGTACATATCATAAAAAAACAGATGGGTAGACCTTAAAGTTTCTGGTACAGTGTGCAAAACTAACTTTTTTGTATTCATAGCCAATGTGGCTATGAAACTTGCAAAATGTCATAGCCAGAAGAATTTTTTCATTGCCAGAAAAAAGGAATTAATTTACAGTGACATTATCATGACCTTAGCAGAATAATAAAAGTGTAATTTTTGACATTTTAAATTCGCAAGCTGGACTTAACACTCTCTATAGCATCTAAGGGAGATCACTTATGATAGAAATCTAAGGGAAGTAACTAAGCGGTGTCACTGTAAGAATTTACACATGAAATGCATAAATTAATTATTTATTAGTTTATTTACTCTGATTTTTTTCATTGCAATTCAAGCGATCTTTATGCAATTTTTCTATCGCCAGAGCCAAGATTTCAACGCATTGGTGATCAGGTGATGGGTTAATTTTGCAGACAGCGGTGAATTAAAAACAGATCAATAATTAGACAAGAGGGCCAAGATGGCCCTAGTTCGCTCACCTGAGAGGAGTCAGTTAATTCAATCTTAACCAAATGTCAAACTTGACCTAGATATTGTCCAGACAAACATCCTGGTCAAGTTTCATCATTATTTCATCTGCGAGTCATGATCAATGTACCTATGAAGCTTCATGATCCTAGGCGTAAGCATTCTTGAGTTATGATCCAGAAACCATTTTTCTTAGATGAGTCACCGTGACCTTGACAGCCATTGTGTAAATACGTTTTTTGGCACTGTGACCTTGACCTTTGACCTAGTGACCTGAAAATCAATAGGGGTCATCTGCGAGTCATGATAATTGTACCTATGAAGTTTCATGATCCTAGGCCTAAGCGTTCATAAGTTATCATCCTGAAACCATTTTACTATTTTGGGTTATAGTGACCTTGACCTTTGACCTAGTGACCTGAAAATCAATAGGGGTCATCTACGAGTTATGATCAATGTACCTATGAAGTTTCATGATCCTAGGCCCAAGCGTTCTTGAGTTATCATCCGGAAACCATTTTACTATTTTGGGTCATCGTGACCTTGACCTGTGACCTGAAAATCATTAGGTGTTATCTGCGAGTCATGATCAATGTAGCTATGAAGTTTCATGATCCTAGGCATAAGCGTTCTTGAGTTATCATCCAGAAACCATTTTAATATTTCAGGTAAATGTGACCTTGACCTTTGACCTAGTGACCTGAAAATCAATAGGGGTCATCTGCAAGTCATGATCAATGTATCTATGAAGTTTCATGATCCTAGGCATAAGCGTTCTTGAGTTATCATCCAGAAACCATTTTACTATTTCAGGTCACCCCGACCTTGACCTTTGACCTAGTGACCTGAAAATCAATAGGGGTCATCTTCGAGTCATGATCAATGTACATATGAAGTTTCATGATCCTAGACATAAGCGCTCTTGAGTTATCATCTGGAAACAATTTTACTATTTCGGGTCACCTTGACCTTGACCTTTGACCTAGTGACCTGAAAATCTATAGGGGTTATTTAAGAGTCATGATCAATGTACCTATGAAGTTTCATGATCCTAGGCATAAGCCTTCTTAAGTTATCATCCTGAAACCATTTTAATATTTTGGGTAATCGTGACCTTGACCTTTGACCTAGTGACCTGAAAATCAATAGGGGTCATCTACGAGTTATGATCAATGTACCTATGAAGTTTCATGATCCTAGGCCCAAGCGTTCTTGAGTTATCATCCGGAAACCATTTTACTATTTTGGGTCATCGTGACCTTGACCTGTGACCTGAAAATCAATAGGTTTTATCTGCGAGTCATGATCAATGTAGCTATGAAGTTTCATGATCCTAGGCAAAAGCGTTCTTGAGTTCTCATCCGGAAACCATTTTACTGCTTTGGGTCACCGTGACCTTGACCTTTGACCTAGTGACCTGAGTTATCATCTGGAAACAATTTAACTATTTCGGGTCACCATGACCTTGACCTTTGACCTAGTGACCTGAAAATCTATAGGGGTTATCTACGAGTCATGATAATTGTACCTATGAAGTTTCATGATCCTAGGCCTAAGCGTTCTTAAGTTATCATCCTGAAACCATTTTAATATTTTGGGTAATAGTGACCTTGACCTTTGACCTAGTGACCTGAAAATCAATAGGGGTCATCTACGAGTTATGATCAATGTACCTATGAAGTTTCATGATCCTAGGCCCAAGTGTTCTTGAGTTATCATCCGGAAAACATTTTACTATTTTGGGTCATCGTGACCTTGACCTGTGACCTGAAAATGATTAGGTGTTATCTGCGAGTCATGATCACTGTAGCTATGAAGTTTCATGATCCTAGGCATTAGCGTTCTTGAGTTATCATCCAGAAACCATTTTAATATTTCAGGTAACCGTGACCTTGACCTTTGACCTAGTGACCTGAAAATCAATAGGGGTCATCTGCAAGTCATGATCAATGTATCTATGAAGTTTCATGATCCTAGGCATAAGCGTTCGTCAGTTCTTATCCGGAAACCATTTTACTGCTTTGGGTCACCGTGACCTTGACCTTTGACCTAGTGACCTGAAAATCTATAGGGGTCATCTGCGAGTCATGATCAATGTATCTATGAAGTTTCATGACCCTAGGCATAAGCGCTCTTGAGTTATCATCCGGAAACCATCTGGTGGACGGACGGACCGACATGAGCAAAACAATATACCCCCTCTTCTTCGAAAGGGGGGGGGGGGGCATATATGACAAAACTGCCCCCATCCCAGCAGCCATGTTATTCAAATGACCGGAACCATTTTTGAACCCAACTCTCGTATCAAGGAAACAAATGTTCTGAGCAAATTTCATGAAAATTGGGCCAAAAGTGTGTCTTCTTCTGTGTTCACATGTTTTCACTATATACATATAGAGAAAAATGCCCCGCCCACTGGCAGCCATGTTTTTTCACCAATCCCAACCATTTTCGAACTCGTCAGAGACATTAATTGAACCAATGTTTTGACCTACTTTCATGATGATTTGGCAAAAATTGTGACTTCTAGAGTGTTTGCAAGGATTCTCTATAGCCAAATAAGGAAAACTGCCCCGCCCACTGGCGGCCATGTTTTTCAACGGATCGGAACCACTTTTGAACTCAACCAAGATATCATTAAAAGTAACATGAAGATTGGGCTTGTGATTGGGAATGTGACTTCTACAGTGTTTACAAGGTTTTTCTTTTAGTGACCTAGTTTTTGACCCGGCACAGCCCAGTTTCGAAATCGGCCGAGATTTCATTGGGACAAAGCTTCTGACCAAGTTTCATGAAGATGAGACAAGAAATGTGGCCTCTAGAGTGTTTACAAGCAAATGTTAACGGACGGACATACGACGGACAAAGACCGGTCACAAAAGCTCACCTGAGCAATCAGGTGAGCTAAAAATATATCAAACAGTTCAACCAGCTTTTATTACTGACCACTGATATTAACATCTGGCATACAGCAAAGTGAGAGGGTCAGTAAACTTAGTGGTAAATAGTTACACACTGCAATGATCAATATCTGGTGTCTAACAAATTCTAGAGCATGAACTAAAAATTGATTGGGAAATATGACTCAGCAGGTTAAACAATGGAGATAGATACTGCAAAATTGTGTACATGTTGTCTTCATTTCAGCTTTCTCTTAGTTGATAGGCTTACCATAAGTAATAATGACTAAAACAGTTGTTAATTATGAAAATTCTGTGTTATGAAAAATTAAATAAAACAGTTAATGGTACATAATACTGACATAATAAAACCAAACTTTACTACACAGGACACAAATGTTCTGACCAAATTTCATGAAGATTGGGCAACTGAATTAAATAAAACTAGAGTGTTAACAAGATTTTACTATAGCCGTATAAGGAAAAATGCCCCGCCCCATTGGAAGCCATGTTTTTCAAGCAAAAATTATTATTTTCAAACTCATCCAAGATATCATTGAGACCAATCTTCTGACCAAATTTCATGAAGATTGGACAATAAATGTGGCCTCTAGAGTGTTAACAAGGTTATACTAAAGCCATATATAGCCATATAAGGAAAAATTCCCCGCCCCTGGTGGCCATGTTTTTAAAGCAACAAAAACCATTTTCAAACTCATCCAAGATATCATTGGGACAAATCTTCAGACCAAGTTTCATGATGATCGGAAAATAAATGTGACCTCTAGAGTGTTAACAAGGTCATACATTTCATTATAATTTAAAATATAACTTAAGAAGAACATGTGTCGAAAAATGCGAAATAAGCGAGATATTTAATTCTGTAATCGAAAATGTCTGTATGCCGCATATTTTTCCAATCCAAAATGGTGAAAAAAACACACACTGAAGTAAGTATAATCGAAATATCCTGAAGCAATATCTCACATTACAAATGTCAAACAACTGCCCAAAGCCCTGCCAAGAAGTAGCCAGTGTGCCATACCTGATCCTTGTACTGGTTGGCATTGCGACGCTCCTCCTTCAGTTTCTTCTCCAGGCGCCGGATGGCCAGCTGCATGTTGCCACGCTCCCTTCAGAGGAACAACAGTACATGTTAATGGTAACAAGAGGGGTTTTGTTCTCATGGGCTCAAGACATGGGTATAAAGTGTCATCCCAAGTTAGCCTGTGCAGTCCGCATAGGCTAATTAGGGACAATTCCAGCTTTTATGGAATTTTTGTTTGAAGGGGAGTTTCTTTTAAACAAAAACCTAGTTAAGGCAGAAAATGTCTCCCCTGATTAGCCTGTGCAGATTGTCTCCCCTGATTAGCCTGTGCAGATTGTCTCCCCTGATTAGCCTGTGCAGATTGTCTCCCCTGATTAGCCTGTGCAGATTGTCTCCCCTGATTAGCCTGTGCAGATTGTCTCCCCTGATTAGCCTGTGCAGATTGTCTCCCCTGATTAGCCTGTGCAGATTGTCTCCCCTGATTAGCCTGTGCAGATTGTCTCCCCTGATTAGCCTGTGCAGATTGTCTCCCCTGATTAGCCTGGATTGTCCCCCTATTAGCCTGTGCAGATTGTCTCCCCTGATTAGCCTGTGCAGATTGTCTCCCCTGATTAGCCTGTGCAGATTGTCTCCCCTGATTAGCCTGTGCAGATTGTCTCCCCTGATTAGCCTGTGCAGATTGTCTCCCCTGATTAGCCTGTGCAGATTGCAGAGGCTAATCTCAGATGACACTTTACACAAATCCATTTCCAGGTGAGGCTCAAAAAGGCTATAGACAGCTGGTTATTTATCAGTATTTTCAGCACAGGAATGGACTGACAAGTTTAATTTACTATCTAGCCAGTCACATGCTAAAAAATTACTAGTAATATAGAGATTTATAATTTTTTTGGAGAACATAAACAATGTTTGTCCAAGGATCTCATGAACAGACACATTTAAGTTTAAAACTAATTCATCATTCCTATATTCTCAATTTTGTTTTGTTTTCTTAAATACTTTACCTGCTTAACATTTATATCTCAGATAAAAAAGTTTCACACTCAAACCTCAATATCAGACATAAAAATGGACGATTTGAAAAGCAGCTAAAAAAACTCCTATTCCCATTTCAAATCTTTCAATTTTTACACAGATGGCACCAAGTTTTACAAGGTTATTGATATAATGTTTGAGTTGAAAACCAAATTGAATGCCTGCACTGTTTGCACTAAGACACCTGGACACACGCACAAACACATACAAAGAGCCCTCTGCTTACTTTCTCTCCAGATCAAGCTGCTCCTTCAGGGTTGCCACCTTCCACTTTTTTTTCCCCAGCCGTCCCTCAACCTTGGCCAGCTTCTCCTTCAAGTCCTTGACCTCCAGCTGCAACCTCTGGCTCTCATTACGCAGGTCTGCCTGGCACTTCTCAAACTGAGAAAAACAAGAACACTTAGATATGCATTTTGATGATTTTGTAGTCCCTTAATAAATCATATTAAATGAAATACCTTTCTTACTAGATTCAAGTTTTAATGGCTTCATTTCCAACCATTTGATACTGATGAGCAGCACACAACATCAACCTGAACAGCCTGTCAGTTACTCGCTGTTCTGGTTGTATGCTGGTTTTCACTTTATTTCTGAACAAGAAAGGAATAAACAATAACACTTGGTTTCAAACAGGAGTGGTGAACCAATATGCTGCAGCCTGCAAACTAACTGGCAAACAGTTCAAAAAGGGTCATTGAGTGGAACGACATGCTTAAACCACATGAAACCTTGTACAAGATTTTGTAAAGTTCTTTTCAACACTTGGGTGAATACCATAAATATAAAAATTGTTGCCTTTAATGTCCCGAAATCAATCAACGGTTATAAAGATAGATTAATAAACCAAATATACAACTTTAAAAATTATTTTATTGCGTGTGTTGACTTGTGTAGTTCTTGTACAGATCAAGACATGCAAACCTATTACTTACAGAAGAAAACTATTAATTAATACCAAAACTTAAAGCGAGATTATACGATTTTTTATATGTGTTTAATTGTAATAAATTGATAAAATATGTTACAATAACACAAAATAGGCAAAAAAAAGTATTCATTGGAGATGAATTTCATAAAAATGCAGCAAAGACAAATTAGCGCCCCAAGCCGATTGTGATGAAGATATTTTGTACATATTTTCCCACAATAACTGAAGTGTTTGTCTTTTTAGTAAGTGTTCGTGTGTCATATGAATAGATATTGTTGCAGGAATTTAAAATGAACCGTAAAACTAAATTTAGATTCACATCATACATGTACAGACATTTTCAATTTCAGAGTTAAATAACTGGCTTATTTCGCATTTTTCTACACATGTTCTTCTTAACTTTTATTTTAATTTATATTGAAATATATGTTTAATAAGTTTTTTACACATTTTATATAAATAAATAAATGTTTGACAAAATCGTATAATCTCGCTTTAACAAATATAATTGCAGTCAATACACTGAACTGTTGTCCTTCCTACCTGCATGGTTGCCTCGCGTGTCTTAACCACAAGGTCAGCGTTGGAGAATTGTTTCTCCTCCAGCTCAATTTCCAGCTGGCTGTTCCTGGCCTTCAGGCTGTGCTTATCATTCAGCAGTGCAGACCTGCCATTAAGACCATTACGTAAGGCCACTTACCAAAGAACAATTACCAAAGGTTACAAGAAATCAGCTCGTTTCACATCAAAACAGTTCCTTTCAAATAAACCAAGCTCTGGGAACAAAGAGCTTAATGCATGTGCTATGTGTTGTTCCAGATTAGCCTTTGCAGCCCAATCAGGCTATTCAGGGATGTCTGTCAGGCTATTCAGGGATGTCTGTCAGGCTATTCAGGGATGTCTGTTAGGCTATTCAGGGATGTCTGTCAGGCTATTCAGGGATGTCTGTCAGGCTATTCATGGATGTCTGTCCGGCTATTCAGGGATGTCTGTCAGGCTATTCAGGGATGTCTGTCAGGCTATTCAGGGATGTCTGTCAGGCTTTTCATGGATGTCTGTCAGGCTATTCATGGATGTCTGTCAGGCTATTCATGGATGTCTGTCCGGCTATTCAGGGATGTCTGTCAGGCTATTCAGGGATGTCTGTCAGGCTATTCAGGGATGTCTGTCAGGCTATTCAGGGATGTCTGTCAGGCTATTCAGGGATGTCTGTCAGGCTATTCAGGGATGTCTGTCAGGCTATTCAGGGATGTCTGTCAGGCTTTTCATGGATGTCTGTCCGGCTATTCAGGGATGTCTGTCAGGCTATTCAGGGATGTCTGTCATGCTATTCAGGGATGTCTGTCAGGCTATTCAGGGATGTCTGTCAGGCTATTCATGGATGGATGTCAGGCTATTCAGGGATGTCTGTCATGCTATTCAGGGATGTCTGTCAGGCTATTCATGGATGGATGTCAGGCTATTCAGGGATGTCTGTCAGGCTATTCATGGATGTCTGTCCGGCTATTCAGGGATGTCTGTCAGGCTATTCAGGGATGTCTGTCAGGCTATTCAGGGATGTCTGTCAGGCTATTCATGGATGGATGTCAGGCTATTCAGGGATGTCTGTCATGCTATTCAGGGATGTCTGTCAGGCTATTCAGGGATGTCTGTTAGGCTATTCAGGGATGTCTGTCAGGCTATTCAGGGATGTCTGTCAGGCTATTCAGGGATGTCTGTCAGGCTATTCAGGGATGTCTGTCATGCTATTCAGGGATGTCTGTCATGCTATTCATGGATGGATGTCAGGCTATTCAGGGATGTCTGTCAGGCTATTCAGGGATGTCTGTCATGCTATTCAGGGATGTCTGTCAGGCTATTCAGGGATGTCTGTTAGGCTATTCAGGGATGTCTGTCAGGCTATTCAGGGATGTCTGTCAGGCTATTCAGGGATGTCTGTCCGGCTATTCAGGGATGTCTGTCAGGCTATTCAGGGATGTCTGTCAGGCTATTCAGGGATGTCTGTCAGGCTATTCAGGGATGTCTGTCATGCTATTCAGGGATGTCTGTCAGGCTATTCATGGATGGATGTCAGGCTATTCAGGGATGTCTGTCAGGCTATTCAGGGATGTCTGTCATGCTATTCAGGGATGTCTGTCAGGCTATTCAGGGATGTCTGTTTACCCCTTAACTGGATTTTCGCTTAGAACAGAATTTCTTTCAATAAAAAATACTATTGTAAACTGCACAGGCTAATCTTAAACAACACTGAAGGCACATTCATTAAGCACGTTCTTTCCAGAGCCAGCCTCAAATGCTTTTGCACAATGTAATAAATAAAGGATGGATAACAATTCTGTGAACATTCAATTGACAAAATTTCACATAGAATCTTTTTCTGAAACTTATGCTTTGTGCTACTTAATGTATAGAAGTTTTTATAACATTTGTTACAATTTGAAGCTTTGGGAGTAAATTTCATAAAGACAAAGAATAGTATAATAAAGATTCCAGGATCTAAGTTTGCATGACTTCACTTGAAGCTTGGTTACAAATTTGATGCACATTATCTTGTTCATGAAAACACAACTATGTCAGGCTAAATTTTATGTCAGTCTGGACCAGACATAAAATAGAGGTGAAGCCCTACTTTGCGGCTGAGTTGTTGCTAGGTGAAGCCCTACTTTGCGGCTGAGTTGTTGCTGATTTCATCCTGCAGTTCATACCTCTCTGCCTCAGCATTGCTTGCTGCGTGCTCAGTAGCAGCCAGGTTGTTTTGCAGTTGGATGTTGTCTGTCTCCAGTGTCTTCAGGCGCTTCTCATGCAGTTGGATGTTGTCTGTCTCCAGTGTCTTCAGGCGCTTCTCATTCTCTGAAAGCATAAATCTCAGAATTGAACTGTGAGGTTTCTGCAGAACAGCTGAGAACAATTTTGGCTGCACTCTGTCAAAACAAGGAATAATATATGTGCACTAAGTATCCACCCAGATTTGCAGACACCACAGGATATTCAGGGACAACAGGATATTCAGGGACAACAGGATATTCAGGGACAACAGGATATTCAGGGACAACAGGATATTCAGGGACAACAGGATATTCAGGGACAACAGGATATTCAGGGACAACAGGATATTCAGGGACAACAGGATATTCAGGGACAACAGGATATTCAGAGACAACAGGATATTCAGGGACAACAGGATATTCAGGGACAACAGGATATTCAGGGACAATACTTTACCCTTTTATGGAATTTTTCATTTGCAAGACGTCTCTTCTTAACACAAATCAAGTCTAGGCCGAAAGTGTTGAATGTGATTGGCCTGTGCATGAATCAAGTCCCAGCAGCCAAGAGTATTTCTAATTCATTGAATCTGCATGGCACATGAATCAAGCCTCGGCAGCCAAGAGTATTTATAATTCATTGAATCTGCATGGCACATAATGATTTATGTTTTGTATTGCTAGTTTTCATTAACAAAATAATAAAATAAAATAATTGCAATAAGGCAAGATATTATTAGTAGATTTTTGAACTCATACATTGACTGATTTAACCCTTTACCACTGAGATGTGCATTTTTAAGCATTTTTAACCCATTCTAAAATCAAATCAAACTAGAGCTTTGTCACAGACGAGACAAATACCCCCACATGCTGCATGGACACGGAATATTTTGCATGTTGTCTTCATAAAAAACAGCGGACACCATGCTCAATGTTTAAAACGCACTAAGTGACCCGGTGACCTAGTCTTTGACCCAGCATGGCCCATGTTCGAACTTCAGCTACACATCATTTAGATTCAACTTCTGACCAAGTGTGGTGAAGATCAGATGAAAACTACTTGAATTAGAGAGCGGACACCATGCTGAGTGTGTAAAACGTACTCAGTGACCTATTTTTTGATCTTGCATGGCCCATGTTCAGACTTGGACTTAAGATCATCAAGATAAAACTTCTGACCAAGTCTGGTGAAGATCGAATGAAAACTAGTTAAATAAGTGAGCGGACAACATGCTGAATGTTAAAAAACGCACTAAGTGACCCCGTGAGATAGTTTTTGGCCCTGCATGGCCCATGTTCTAACTTGGCATAGAGATCATCAAGGTAAATCTCAAGACCAAGTTTGGTGAAGATATTGGATGAAAACTACTTGAATTAGAGAGCAAACAACAAACTGAATGTTTCAAACGCACTAAGTGACCCCGTGACCTAACTTTTGACCTGCCATGATCCATGTTCAAACTTGACCTAGACATCATCTAGATACAACTTCTGACCAAGTTTGGTGAAGCTCTGATGAAAACTACTTGAATTAGAGAACGGACACCATGCTCAATGTTTAAAACGCACAAAGTGACCCCGTGACCTAGTTTTTGACCCAGCATGACCCATATTCCACTTGACCTAGACATCATCTAGATACAACATCTGACCAAGTTTGGTGAAGATCCGATGAAAACAACTTGAATTAGAGAGCGGACACTTAATACGGACCGACCGACAGACAAGTTCACTCCTCTATACCCCCCTAAACTTCGTTTGTGGGGGTATAAATAAAGACCTTTCTAACTACTTTAAAGTATTACAGGCTTCATATCCAACTGTTAGATACTTCAGAGCAACATACAGCATAAAACTGGACATTTTCACCTGCTTCTGAGCGGGAAAGTGTTCAGGATACAATCAAACACTAATAACATACAAAACAACCACATTGAACCAGGAAAATCCTAAATTGAAAGATGCCACCCAACACATTTCTACTGCAAGATTACCTTTAAACGGTCCCTGCATCTCGTCCCTGGCACATCCAGCCTCGTCGAGCTCACGACCAAAGTCCTTCATCTGAGCCTGCACCTGCTGCTCAAAGTCTTTCATGTCATTCTGCTGCTTCTGCTTGGCATTCGTGTTCAGGTTCAGGATCTTGGTCTCCTTGTCACGACTCTCCTTCTCTGCAGCGTCCTTCTCCTGGAGCAGCCTGAAACACATGCTCACACACATTATGTGTACATACAGTTAATGGAAAATTTCAAAGGGCCATAACTCTGTGAAAAATCATCCGACCAGAACCGGCACATAATATGATAATATGCACATGTCCTCTTGGTAGTGAAGCTTCCCATAAAGTTTCATTGAATTCCGGTCATTCGTTGCTGAGAAATAGCCCGGACAAGAATTGCACTATATGTACAGTAAATGGAAAATTTCAAAGGGCCATAACTCTGAGAAAAATCATCCGACCAGAATTGGCTGATCATATGCACATCTCCTTTTGGTAGTGAAGCTTCCCATAAAGTTTCATTGAATTCCGGTCATTAGTTGCTTAGAAATTGCCCGGACAAGAATTGCACTATATGTACAGTTAATGGAAAATTTCAAAGGGCTATAACTCTGTGAAAAACCATCCGACTAGAACCGGCTGATAATATGCACATCTCCTTTTGGTAGTAAAGCTTCCCATAAAGTTTCATTGAATTCCGGTCATTAGTTGCTGAGAAATAGCCTGGACAAAAATTGTGCACGGACGGACAGACGCACACACACACGCACAGACAGCAAAGCGGCGACTATATGCTCTCCCCAAAATAAATTTTGGGGGAGAATAAAAAGTAAAACTTTGTTAAAATGACATATATACCAATGAGATGGCATTTTAGCAAATCCAAGGCATACATTTAATTCAATTCTCAGCTTGTTTGTTAATAAATGTATGAACAGTTAACTGTCAAGCTTTTTATATTTCATTAATCTAATTTTGGAGGAAAAAAAATCCACATGAAAAGAGATCTTCAAATAAAAATTATTAAGTCCTTTTGGGTAAGCTAAAGAATTATCATTTGGCTTTGTCATGTAGTACAACTGTAGTTCCTATTTTTCTTAGTTTGAAAATAGGTCAAAGGACTTCCTTTATATGCAAAATGAATGAACAAGCCTTCATATGACAAATTAATAAACACAGGTCTCCCTATGGTACACCCACCTCTTTAAGACATGTAGGTGATCAAACTTGGGCTGCTTCTTCTCGAAGGCTACCATGCTGGAGCGCTGCTTCTCCAACTCCATGTTTTCGTCACCATCGTGCGGCTTGCGGCGTGACTTCACCAGCCTGTCCTGCGAGTTGTATGCCTCAGTCTTCAGGGCCTTGTTCTCGTCTGCCTCCTGACGCAGTTTGCTCTTGGCTGCCAGCTGGCCACGTGTCTCCCCCTCAACAGGTTCCTGAAACACTCCATGGCTCAGGGGCTCAAGTCCATTTAAGGATTACTTTTTTTTCTTTTTTTTTTCTTTTTCATTCTATTTTATTCTTGATTTTTTTTTAAGCTTATTAGTTTCACTGTTTATAATTATCAAATGTAAAGCATTTAATGAAAAACATGCCAAAATCTGCAAAGAGGTCTCTTTAAATTGGAAATGATATGATACCCATTTATACAACCTGCGAAGCTGGGTATATGCCATATGATAAACAAATTTTTCAAAGCTGGTGTGCAATACCAAGCAAGACATATAGGCAAATGATACATTATAATAATGCATAAATGACTGTAAGAGACTTAAAAACAGTGCTTAAATTTAGAATATCAGCCACACATAATTCGTCTTTCATCTCCAAAATTTAAATAATTCCACACAACATGTGGTAGATTAAGAAAAAATAATAACCTCAAGGAGTCAAGTTTGTACAATAGAAGTAAAAAAACAAAACAACTTAATTCTTGAGATCAATTGTTTAATACTTTTTTTACAAATATGCAGACTGATGTATCTGCTTCACATTTCTATACAAGATACAATTGTTTCACACTCAACCCTCTACATTGTCACCTAGTAAAAATAGTGTTTGGTTTACCCTTAACCACTTAGATTTTTACGCATGGGTTTTCCCTTAGAAAGTTAACTTTAATTAAAGACCTTTCTTAATATATTTAAGTTTTAAAGACTTCATTTCCAACCCTTAGATACTGATGAGCAGCAAACAGCATAAAACTTGAACAGACTGTGAAATACTCACAGGCTATTTTGGTTTGATGCTGTTGGCACATAGCCATTTTAACTTTGCTTCTGAGTGGGAAAGTGTTAAGTTAATTTTGCATATCACCATAAATAATGACAAGATCCCAACTCCTATGGATAACATGGCTTGTCATGTGTAGCTTAAACTAAAATACTGTAAAAACATTATTATTTGTGGGAAACTTATTTTCAATTTGTGGGTTTACTGATCAACACATTTAACCCAAAAACAGAGGAAAATTACTGACGCAATTTCCTCTTTTTTCCCCCACAAAAATTAGAAATCCATGACTTTACGAGTCTACAAAAGAATTATAAAAAAACAACACATAATTTATGCCGACAAATATAAATGATTTTACGGAATATTATTTTAGTTAAGGTTTTTTGTAGCACATCTTAATTAATGTCTCGTAATGGCTTCGGAAGTCAATTATTTTTTATTTCCATGGATTTTAAATGAAGCCAGACAATAATTAGCCTTTTTGTATTATAATATAAGACTTGAATTGTAGAAAGTAACTCCCCAAAGTAATAGCTCGATTGGTCATCGTCTGCTCGGGTAATACTTAAATGTACCCCGAGTACACTAAAGTATACTTACATATATCCCAGGTACAGAAAATATACTGAAACGTACCCGGGAATTCTTACGCTAAATTGGTCCTTGTTGGCTTTTTTTCAAATTAATTATGTTCATATTTATGAAAATAATGTGTAAAATGGCCTCTATATTATATTTTGAGGATTTTCTCTTTTTTTAGCAAGAATTTTGTTTTGTATTCCGTAGCGCTTTTTATGACATCGGATTTTAGGCGGGAATAAAAATCGGGTACAGTCTAAATTGGTCGGGTATGTGTAAGTATATTTTCCGTATCCAGGGTACATTTAAGTAAACTTGAGAATACCCAAAGTACATGTGAGTAGTACCCAGGCCGACAATGACCAATAGAGAGAGCGTTACTTGACACTGACATTGTATTTGCAATATTGGCATTCCAATACTTTTGTTTAATTTGTGTAATCCTACACATCTAGTCAATGCATACAATCTAACATGTCACACGCAAAATGTATAGGACTTAGCATTTGCTTGCAACAAAAATACTAGTTAATAGTGTCATTCATTCTAGAATAAGTTTACAATATAAGTTTACAATACAACACTCCATCTAATACTAAACATGAAGTTTATCAAAATATATTTCACGCTGGTTTGATAAAAAATCAAATGCTTCTATTTATATGTAAGCATGTGCGTGTTGATCATTTGAATTTAATTTAACGTAGAATACCGGTACGAAAAACATGTCTATGTGTAAATAGCAAGATCATGGCACAGGGAGGTACTTTAAGTTATAAATGGCAAGATTACAGCCAAGGGAAGTAACTCACCACTGGTGTTTCTGGCAGCAAACGAATTAAGTCATTTCCAGGCTACAAAGTAAGTATCATTAGGAATTAAAACAATTTGTATGCAACACATAACTGTAGTATCAAAAAGTAACCTTTGTTTTCAAATGCAAATTCTGATAAAGATTTAAGATTTGTCGTGCTATGACCAGATATGTGGTGTCATAGTGGATACGGTGCCCGCCCAGCAACTGTGAGGTAAAGGTTTGATCCCCACCTTGGAAGCATTCTTTAGATCTCCCCAAAGACATCAAGTACAAGTTCTACCCAGGACATTGACACATCTTTATGAACCAAGTGCGTAATCCCAATATATACAATACCCCTTCTTATAAGATTACTCCATTTAGACAAAACTGCATGTTTTTGTTTTTTTTACAAAACAATTAAAATGGCTGATTGTGCTCAGAATAAATAACTCTTTACAGCAAGTAAAATACATTTATCATTAGAAAAAAAATTCTAGTCTGGGTTTATTTTCATCTGCCCCTTGCAGGTACACATTTTTACTAGGAAATAACTCTGAAATGCTCACCGTTATACTTCTCCAACCCTGGGAAACGCGTATATACACTTGTTCTGTGTTCAGTACGAAGGCCAGCGTTCCAATTGGAATTTTGTAAGCTGCTCTCTTGAGCTCAGACTTGTCAGCAAACTGAACCGGGGTCTGAAATGAACCCAAAGACAAACTGAACTGGGTCTTAGATAAACCCAAAGTCAGTGAAATCTGATCTGGAGTCTGATATTAACCCAAAGACAAACTGATCTAGGGTCTGAGATGATGCGAAAGACAAATTGAACAGGTGTTTGAGGACAACCCAAAGATAGTACCTACAAACTAAACAGGGGTCTGGAATGAGCCCCAAAACAGTCTGAACTCCGGTCTGAAATGAACCCAAAAACAAACTGAACTTTAGTCTGAAATGAACACAAAGACAAACTGAACTGGGGTCTGAAATGAACCCAATATGACAAACTGAACTGGGAGTCTGAAATTAATCCAAAGACAGTAAAAACAAAAGTAAGGTCTGAACTGAGCCAAAAGAGAGTACAAACTTAACTGGAGTATGAAATAAATCCAAAGACAAACTTAACTAGGGTCTGAAATGAACTAAAATGACAAATTGAGCTGGGGTCTGAAATATGACCAGACACAGTACAAACTGAATGCATACATTAAAATACTTTACAATAAATTAACGAGCCTTGCCCTCGCAAAATAGGCTTATTGCATGTTGCAAAGAATTGTTCAAGATTAGCCTGTGCAGTCAGGATACTAAGGGACCACACATCTGGCTTTTATAGGAAATATCTTCCAAACAAGCATTCAGCTTTGGCAGAAAGTGTCATCCCTGATAAGCCTGTGTGGGCTGCACAGACTTATCTGGAACTACACTTCACACACATGCATTAAGCCTCACTTCACACACATGCATTAAGCCTCACTTCACACACATGCATTAAGCCTCACTTCAAACACATGCATTAAGCCTCACTTCACACACATGCATTAAGCCTCACTTCACACACATGCATTAAGCCTCACTTCACACACATGCATTAAGCCTCACTTCACACACATGCATTAAGCCTCACTTCACACACATGCATTAAGCCTCACTTCACACACATGCATTAAGCCTCACTTCACACACATGCATTAAGCCTCACTTCACACACATGCATTAAGCCTCACTTCACACACATGCATTAAGCCTCACTTCACACACATGCATTAAGCCTCACTTCACACACATGCATTAAGCCTCACTTCACACACATGCATTAAGCCTGTTTTGTCCACAGCAAGGCTAATCTGATTTAACTCATTGGCTCGATGACTATACTAAAATTGGAGTAAACTTAATGCATGGCTGGACTACTATACCAACATTAAATTAAACTTAACTCACGGCTGGACTACTATACTAACATTGGATTAAACTTTACCGGAGGTCGGACCAACACATTCCATACTTACAGCAGCTCCGTCACCTCCAGACCCAGATCCCGTTCCGGGCAGACCAGGTGCTCCGGGTGGCCCCAGTGGGCCCCGCAGTGCAGTCGCGTCTCCAGGTGGTCCTGGTGGTCCCATGGGTCCTCTCTCTCCCACACCATCCTGACATTGTTTTATTATCTTAAATTTTAATAAAGGTCTGCAATGCTTTGTTTGTACAACTTAAAAGTGTATAACATATGTTTTAATTATGAACTATGCAAAAACAGCTCCAATACAGTTTTTAGGTATATTTCCCTTTGTCGTATTTGTGTGTAACTTACAAAATATTATGCTTTTAATGAACATTTTTACTTAATTTTGTGTTTTATATGCTTTAAATATGTCCTTGTACTATAAATGCTTATATAATATGCTTAATCTTTCTTTCTTTCAGCTCAATATACACTTGTTATATATATACAATTGTTTTGTCGGGAAATAGCTCATGAGCTAATGTTTATTGTTATTCACATCCGAAGTTAAATAAAGATTCTTGTATCTTGTATCTTGTACCTGGCAGACCGTTCTGACCCGGGTATCCAGGTGGACCCTGAGAGGTGAAAGGTTCAAGGTTGTTAAAGTTTTCTAACATTGAATATTGAATTTCATGAAATAAAAATGATCATAATCAAATTTTCTTAAATAAAACAGTGAATTTCATCTCCTATTAATAAAAAAAGATCAATATAAAATATAAAACTGAAAGGTAAACATAAATTATACAACTTCAAGGTCATTATAAACAATACAACCGCAAAAAGGTTTATATACAACTTCAAGGTCAATATGAAATATACAACTTAAAGGTCAAAATAACATATCAAACTCAATATAAACTTTTAAATTTCACGATTAAATTAAACTATTAAACTTCGTGGTCAATATAGAATATAAAACTTTAAGATCAATTAAACACTTTTTTGATTTAACACCCAAGCTTACCCTTTTGCCCTTAGGTCCCTCAGGCCCCACGATTCCCCTTCCACTGTCGTCACTTTGGTTTCCAGGCAATCCCGGAGGTCATCTAGCACATGCTTCTCCCTTAGATCCCTATGGGTCACAAGGGACAAAGGTTAATGTGGATCATGGTTAAATAGACCCATAGATGTTGTCTACAAAGGTGTAGAAGCTTCAATGGTCCATGATTACGTTGTAAATAGATCACAAAAGGTCCAGGTTTTTTCTGTAGCAGCGTGCTTATTTTCTGCTTACACTGATTCCATTATAAAGGCAAGCGTCTTATAAACTTATAATTGTGTCGTGTTCTGAGAAAACTGGGCATAATGCTTGTGCGAAAAGTGTCGTCCCAGATTAGCCTGTGCAGTCCGCACAGGCTAATCAGGGATGACACTCTCTGCCTAAATTGGATTTTCGCTTAGAGACTTCATTTAAACAAAAAATGTCATAAAAGCGGTAAGTGTAGTCCCTGATTAGCCTGTGGGGACTGCACAGGCTAATCTGGGACGACACATAACGCATATGCATCATACCCAGTTTTCTCAAAACGCGTCTCAAGTTGTCAAAATTAATAAATACAATAGGTAAAACTGCATATAATTCATTGTTGATTTTTTTGTTTAATTCAAGATGGATGTCTTATTCCAACTTCATATAATACTTTGTTCACTGGCATTTGTATATTCCCTTCTCTTTTGAAAATGGTAAGTCCCCCAGGGCTATTCATGAAGCGGGTACATTATAAAGAATACTTACATCCCGTCCAGGTTTTCCATCATTACCAGGGTCTCCTTAGAAACAAAGTAACTCATCTTTAGTCACATGGAAGATCCACAAATTTCACACAAACAGGTTCGAAAATGACAGAAAGAGGCTTACCGTGAAAGTATTTTTTTTTGTACAAAATTTTATGCAAATGTTACATAATTAGTTATGTAAATGATTTTACAGTATTTCATATGAAGTAAAATGATTTATTAAAATCAATTATCTATTGATTGGTGTATTAAAATCAATAATCTATGGATCCCCAAAAAAATCCGCTATGTATCTGCTTATGATTTACAATAGTTTTCAGATTGATCTTTTTTTTTTAACACTTCACTCCAACAACAAATCCAATAACTAATAATTTGAGGTGGCCAATGCATTGCAGGAATAGAGTCCGCTTAGCAACCAGGGGTGGTATTCAAGAAACATCTTAAGTCATTTCGTAAATAA
Organism: Dreissena polymorpha; assembly: GCF_020536995.1. NCBI lineage: Eukaryota > Metazoa > Mollusca > Bivalvia > Myida > Dreissenidae > Dreissena > Dreissena polymorpha. The sequence goes on along the minus strand of NC_068359.1, from coordinate 126,135,950 downwards.
TTTCACTTAAGTTCAAAATTACAATGTTTTGTATTTCTTTACTAAATAAGTAAACAATTATAGAAAACAGAGAAACAACTTCATTCTTTTTCAAAATCTGTTAACTCAACGTTTACTAAATAAGGAAACACATGTGTTTTTGGTATTCCTAAAATAACATTGGCATAATGATGTTATTTAAATGTATATCTTGATGCAATCTATTGCAATATGAAATGAAACACTTAAGAAAATTCCCCAATTTAAGGATAAGAATACAAGATGCTTCTGAAATACGACCCAAGGAGGTCACTGTTTCAATCCCTTCTCTGGTAGCGTTCTTTATCCTTCCCTAAAATATACCAAGTACTGTTTCTACACAATAAACAGACTCATAACCTTTTCAATAAGCAGAGGGCTTTTGATGCAATCAACCCTAAAATAAAAAGGTTTAAACACAGACTATCATTTGTGGGTTAAAATTGATGATCTGTGGAAACTTGTAAATAACTTTTATGAATCTGCAATGCTTAACAGTAGTTTTGAGCTTCATCCTTTTGTCCCACGCTTTTATCCAAGTCACCAATCATGGCCCCCATACCTTATCCCCTTGCTTCCAGCGCCTGTAGCAGCCCCAGGCAATCCGGGTTGACCTGTTTGTCCGGGCTCTCCTTTACAGCCAGGAGTTCCAATTCCAGGATCTACCTAACAACCTGCAAAGCCACTGACCCCTCTTGGACCCTGAAATAGCATTGTTATCTCTAAAATAGCATTTTTATCTCTCAAATAACATTTCTATCTCTAAAAAAAAACATTTTTAGCTCTTAAATACCATTTTTATCTCTAAAATAGCATTTTTATCTCTCAAATAACTTTTTTATCTTAAAAAAAACATTTTAGCCCTCAAATAACATTTTTGTCTCTAACAAGGGTGGAACGATACATTTAAATATTCAAATTACTCGAATATGGCTGTGGACGAATTGTATTCGTTAAATCGCCACCTCCCGAACCGAATATTTGACGAATACCAACAACGTGGTTTCGAGTTTGAAAGTTTTATCATCTTATCTTACCTTACAAATGAAGGTTCATACAATAAACCCCTATTTTTAAATGTTCTTCTCCTTATTCCGGCGTTTTTCATCATGTTTACCCCACCCACTATGTTACACAGTGAGATTATCAACACAAGAGGGCCAAGATGGCCCTAGTTCGCTCACCTGAGAGGAGTCGGTTCATTCAATCTTTACCAAACGTCAAACTTTACCTAGATATTGTCCAGACAAACATCCTGGTCAAGTTTCATCATTATTGAACCAAAACTCTGGCATATGGAGTGTTTTTGTTTTTGTAAGATTTGACCTGGTGACCTTTATTTTGAGTTGACCCCCCCCCCCCTTACCAAACATCAAACTTTGCTTACAAAAATAAATATTATGACCAAGATTCATAAAAACTGAAACAAAATTGTGACCTCTAGAGTGTTTACAAGGATTTTATATAATATAATGAACATTTGGACAATCTAAGGGCAAAAATTATGGCATTAATTATGTGATATATATAAAACCAATCTTTGTACCAAGTTTCATGATGATTGGGCAAAAATTGTGACTTCTAGTGTGTTTACAAGGTTTCTCTATAGCCAAATCTTTCTACCATACATTATAGCACATTATAGCACAAAATAAGGTTTTTATACGCATTTAAATTCACCTTGAACAATGTCTAATAAAACAAGGGCTGTTTGTAAAACATGCATGCCCCCCATATGGGCTGTCAGTTGTAGTGGCAGCCATTGTGTGAATACGTTTTTTGTCACTGTGACCTTGAACTTTGACCTAGTGACCTGAAAATCAATAGAGGTCATCTGCCAGTCATGATCAATGTCCCTATGAAGTTTCATGATCCTAGGCGTAAGCATTTTTGAGTTATCATCCGGAAACCATTTTACTGTTTCAAGTCACTGTGACCTTGACCTTTGACCTAGTGACCTGAAATTCAATAGGGGTCATCTGCCAGTTATGATCAATGTACCTATAAAATTTCATGATCCTTGGCCTAAGCGTTCTTGAGTTATCCTGGGCGTAAGTATTGTTGAGTTATCATCCGGGAACCATTTTATTGTTTCAAGTCACTGTGACCTTGACCTTTGACCTATTGACCTGAAAATCAATAGGGGTCATCTGCCAGTCATGATCAATGTTTCTATGAAGTTTCATGATCCTAGGCGTAAGCATTTTTGGTTATCATCCGGAAACCATTTTACTGTTTCAAGTCACTGTAACCTTGACCTTTGACCTAGTGACCTGAAATTCAATAGGGGTCATCTGCCAGTTATGATCAATGTACCTATAAAATTTCATGATCCTAGGCGTAAGTATTGTTGAGTTATCATCCGGGAACCATTTTACTATTTCGAGTCAGTGACCTTGACCAGGGGTTTTTCTGCCTGCTTTGGGAAAAGGAGTCTGACCAAATTGGGAATTTTTTATCGACAAAATTGCCCATTTTGGGAATTTTTGTTTCGTGAAACGGCTCATTTTGGGGAAAAAAATTGAATTAATCATGCTTAAATAAGTCTGTGGTTTAACAATTTTCTTTATATAAACACATGCAAAACAAACACTGCCCAAACACAAGTTACAGCAACATTTTTGGCCGAGCTAAAATAGAGCCATGGGTATTTCATTTCATACTTTAATGTATTAAATGACGATTGAACTACAACTTTCTTACAAGGCTCTGAGCATTCAGTTGCCGATTTTGTTATTGACGGCCCTGGCATTACTTCTGTTGCTGTTACATTTTGCTGCGTATCGTCCGAGCTTGTCTGTTCAGGGTTACTCGTGGCATTAATTTCGGAAAATTCTGAGCGTTTCGAAAACATCGATTATAACGTTACACATCCTTTAGCATCTATTTTTTGTTTTTTTAAATGTAATATTTACTATTGTGCGAAGCCATGATTGAAAATAAGCGTCTACAGATATGGTATAGAATGTGTATTGTGCGGCTCTATATACTCTTGTATAATGCGGAACAGTTCGAACGTCATCGCTGAGAGTAAATGCATCCGGCAAATACACCAAAAATTCTGTGTCACTAAAGGCTTTATTACGTCGCGAATGAAGGGAAGCCACTCTTTCGATATAAATTATGTTTACTTTTTACGATTTTGGAAGATTTTATTTTTTGGAATTGGGAAAAATGCAATCAAAATTTGATTGGGAACGGGTCCGTTTGCTTTGGGAATGCCTCCGTTTCCTGGAGGCACAGACAGTGCTGAAAAACCCCTGTTGGCCTTTTACCTAGTGACCTGAAAATCAATAGGGGTCATCTGCCAGTCATGCTCAATGTACATATGAAGTTTTTTTAACCTAGGCGTAAGCGTTCTTGAGTTATCATCCTGAAAACATCTGGTGGGGACGGAGACCCCACGACACCAGTATATAATATAATCTGCAAATGTGGTCCTAAACTGCATCCAAGAACGAGTCACTGTGACCTTGACCTTTGACCTAGTGACCTCAAAATCAATAGGGGTCATCTGCCAGTTATGATCAATGTACCTATGAAGTTTCACGATCCTAGGCGTAAGCGTTCTTGAGTTATCATCCGGAAACCATCTGGTGGGGACGGAGACCCCACGACACCAGTACATAATATAATCTGCAAATGTGGTCCTAAACTGCATCCAAGAACGAGTCACTGTGACCTTGACCTTTGACCTAGTGACCTCAAAATCAATAGGGGTCATCTGCCAGTCATGATCAATGTACCTATGAAGTTTCATGATCCTAGGCGTAAGCGTTCTTGAGTTATCATCCGAAAACCATCTGGTGGACGGACGGACATACAGACGGACATACGTACGGACCGACATGTGCAAAACAATATACCCCCTCTTCTTCAAAGGGGGGCATAAATATTAACGCTACAAATTGGTATAAAGTACTAACATGTAAACCTAGATTCTAAAACTCCAAACGTTCGGAGCGTTATGAACCCGCGCTACTTTGGTACAAATTCATTCCTTACTTACTTTCATTTTAAAAACAAATTTTTTTCTATCGTATACAGAATTTTATTCTTCTAAGCAAGATGTAGTTTTAAAAACTGAACTCAAAATATAAACACTACAAATCTGTATAAAGTACGACCATGTTTACCGTAAATCTAGATTCTAAAACAGTATGATATTTGCAAAAGTTAAAGTTATAACTTGCCGGGCTGCCCAAATTAGAAGAAAAACTTCATATATATTTATATATCTGAAAACTACAAAACGTAGGCTTTCTAATGATATATAATTTGTCAAAATCGGCTGAGAAATTAAAGTCAAATTAGAAAAAAGACGTTAGTGGGTACATCAAAATGTATAACCTCGGCGCTTCGATGTACGCTAATCGATAGCTACTGGTCACGTGACAAAGTATCGACAGGGTTAAACGCGCTTGGGTAAAACATAAAAAGTTTATTTCTCGTGTTTAAATTGCTATAAATCTATTAATAACAACCGAAATATACTAAAAGAGTTGTGTTTTTTAAAGAGAAATTAATAAGCAACAAGATAAAGTATAAACCAATAAAATCAGATGATTAGTTATTGCATAAAATTGAATTTACTACAGTAAGGGTCAAATACTCTATTCAACTCCTGTCAATATACGCTCTGGCCTACACCACTTCAAGTTAACACAGAGATCGTGAGTGTTACTGCTTACATTGCCTACACCATCAAGTTAACACAGAGATCGTGCGTGTTACTGCTTACATTGTCTACATCATCAAGTTAACACAGAGATCATGCGTGTTACTGCTAACATTGCCTACACCATCAAGTTTACACAGAGATTGTGAGTGTTACTGCTTACATTGCCTACACCATCAAGTTTACACAGAGATTGTGAGTGTTACTGCTTACATTGTCTACATCATCAAGTTAACACAGAGATTGTGCGTGGTACTGCTTACATTGTCTACATCATCAAGTTTACACAGAGATTGTGAGTGTTACTGCTTACATTGCCTACACCATCAAGTTAACACAGAGATTGTGAGTGTTACTGCTTACATTGCCTACACCATCAAGTTTACACAGAGATTGTGAGTGTTACTGCTTACATTGTCTACATCATCAAGTTTACACAGAGATCGTGCGTGTTACTGCTTACATTGCCTACACCATCAAGTTTACACAGAGATTGTGAGTGTTACTGCTTACATTGCCTACATCATCAAGTTTACACAGAGATTGTGAGTGTTACTGCTTACATTGTCTACATCATCAAGTTTACACAGAGATCGTGAGTGTTACTGCTTACATTGCCTACATCATCAAGTTAACACAGAGATTGTGCGTGTTACTGCTTACATTGTCAAAGGAAACTAGAGCTTTGTCACAGACTTGACTAATTCCCCCACATGCCGCATTGACACATAATATTCAGGGCTTCCCCTGGCTCAAAAATTTCTTTAGCCAAATTCACTTTGTTTTGGCAAAATTCTTCTATTTTTGGCTATTTTTAAGTTTTAATGAAGAAAAAGTTGTAGCCAAATAGAATTTTCTTTAGCCAAATAGTTAAATTTGTAGCCATTGGCTAATTTGGCGAATGGCAGAGTAAGCCCTGATATTTTGCATGTCGTCTTTACAAAAAAACAGCGGACACCATGCTCAATTTTTAAAACGCACTAAGTGACCCCTTGACCTAGTTTTTGACCCAGAAAGGCCCATGTTCTAACTTGGCCTTAAGATCATCTCCATAAAACTTCTGACCAAGTTTGGTGAAGATCGGATGTAAACTACATGAATTAGAGAGCGGACACCATGCTGAATGTTAAAAAACGCACTAAGTGACCCCGTGACCTAGTTTTTGGCCTGGAATGGCCCATGTTCAAACTTGTCCTTGAGATCATTTAGATAAAACTTGTGACCAAGTTTGGTGAGGATTGGATGAAAACTACCCGGGTGTACATTGTCCAGGGTAATCATGGAACTTAGGCTGGAAATTCATGGTATAACATGGAATTCCATGGAAATCCCTGGAATTTGAAACAGTTTCCAGGGTTTTCCAGGGTTTTGTTCTAGAAATGTCCATGAAACGTGGACTTTTTTCCCCAAGCATTTTCCAGCCTTGGATGGAAAAGCATGGAAAAGGAATGGAAAACGCTGGATTTAGGCTGGATAACCATGGAAAATATTTCCAGATAGCATGGAAAGTGGAACATAGAATTTTTTAAGCATGGAAAAGACTCTAACATTTTCAGCTGACCCTGGAAAAAACTTAGACTTTATAAGAGGAGAAAATAACTTATAAAAATGCAACACATTATATTCAAAGTAAATCAGAGTTCAACAATTTACACAACATATGAATAAAACATAAAACAATGTGCATAGTTTGGGCAGAAATAGTAGTAGTTATAGTAGTAGTAGTAGTGGTAGAAGTAGTAATGCTGAGGCTGGCAGTAGAATATGTTGTAGGAGTAGAAGTAAAAGTGGTTGTTGTATAAGTTGTACAAGCAGTTAAACTACTGATAATTATACTATTGGTGCAAATTAAAGTGACAGTAGCAGTAGTAGCAGTTATTATTGTGTTGTTGTTTTAGCATTTACAGGAATAGTAGCAGTAATGGTAGCAATAGTAGAATAAATAATAATAACAATACTAGTAGCAGCAGTAGTAGTAGATGTTAAGGAAGTAGCATTAGCAGCAGCAGCAGTAGTAGTAGTAGAAGTAGTAGTAGTAGAAGTAGTAGTAGTAGAAGTAGCAGCAGCAGCAGTAGTAGCAGTAGCAGCAGCATCAGTAGGTAGTAGTAGCAGTAGTAGTAGCAATAGTAGTTGAAGTACTAGTAGTAGTAGTAGTAGTAGTAGTGTAGTAGTAGTAGTAGTAGTAGTAGTAGTAGTAGTAGTAGTAGTAGTAGTAGTAGTAGTAGTAGTAGTAGTAGTAGTAGTGGTAGTAGTAGTAGTAGTAGTAGTAGTAGTAACAGCAGCAGCAGCAGCAGTAGTAGTAGTAGTAGTCGCTGCAGCAGGAGTTGTAGTAGTAGCAGCAGCAGCAGCAGTAGCAGAAGTAGTAGAAGCAGCAGCAGCAGGAGTAGTAGCAGCAGCAGCAGTAGCAGCAGCAGTAGTAGTAGTAGTAGTTGAAGCAGTAGTAGTAGTTGAAGCAGTAGTAGTAGTAGTAGCAGTAGTAGCAGCAGTTTTAGTAGAAGTAATAGTAGTAGTAGTAGAAGTAGTAGTAGTAGTAGTAGTAGTAGTATAAGTAGAAGTAGCAGTAGTAGTAGAAGTAGTAGTAGTAGTAGTAGTAGTAGTAGTAGTAGTAGTAGTAGTAGTAGTAGTAGTAGTAGTAGTAGTAGTAGTAGTAGTAGTAGTAGTAGTAGTAGTTGTTGTTGTTGTGGCTGTTGTAATAGTAGTAGTAGTTTTGCAGAAGTAGTAGTAGTAGTAGTAGTAGTAGTAGTACTAGTAGTAGAAGTAATAGTAGTAACTTTCAAAGCAATGTCTACAAGTTTAAATTCCTTAACCCTGTTCAAGGTGTATACACACTCAATATTTAACTACAGTCCAGGTTTGCAATTAACAAACTATCTGATAAACCTGTGTGTGAGTCAGATATGTCTGCTGCTAATCTATTGGTTATAAAATATCACAGCCTTTTCTGATTGGCTGAGTTCAAATACAGAAAGTTTACCTGTTAGATTGAAATTCTGGAGCAGGCATATTGTAAAATATGCAGGTTAAACTTGTTGTTAAAATGAAGTTAATGTAATGTTCACAAACAGTAGAGTTAATGAGTTTTTCCATAAACAAGAATTTCTTAAAATAATAATGTATGGATATCATTTGGAAAGTGACATGAAATGTTGTTAAAAAGTGATGCATACAAGTGTTTCAGAAGTCTGTCTAGGAATAGAACAACAACTGAAGGTTTGTGCTTTTCATTATTTCTAAATATTCCTTTAAATTTATTCTTCTTATGTCATCATTGTAGACCTTTTTTATGTGACATTTTAGGTAAAAGTATGGCAAATATAGAAGTTTAAAAGCAGCTGTCACACACATTTTCACTAAGTGCAGTTTGCAGCTTGATAAAGGAAGTCCTATGTGGAGATTTTAATAAGCTTGAATGTAGTATCGGAAGTTTATAATGCATGGCTAGGGAACTGAGGCTAAGGGAGTTATGTGCTGTGCATGATGAGAACTCAATGCTCATTAATGCTGTTAATGTTTATAAATAAATTAATTAAACCAATAGCATTGTTTTTTAGGTTTCACTGTGCATTTTCATACCAGAATAGAATTACACATCATTCTAATTATAGCAATAATAAATTTGTACTAATCATACCTACAAATTTTGTTATGCTATGCTTTGTGATGTATTAACTTCATTGTAAGTTATTATTTAAAGACCATTTTACTAAATATTTAAAACAATACTTGAATTATTTTCTATATACATTTTCATTATGTGCTTTAACTGTAGCTGACCAGTTGATGAAAGATACTGCAGAGTTTGGCAGGGAAATAACCCAAGACAGCAAAGCGGCTCTTTTGGCGCATTTACTTAGAGGACTAACATGGCCACAAATTCATGGTAAATATTGTTATGCCCCGGGCTCATATAAGTAATTTAGTGTTAACCACCTGAAAGTATTTTGTCTTTTTGGTATCCAATATTTTGGTCTAGTTTCAATTACAGGTTATTTTTATATGAATTAGCAAATTAGCATAACTTTCATATAGCAATATCTGAATATAAAATTCCTATATACATGTATGTTTGAGTTTCCAGATACATGCTAGTGTACCCCGTTTTGGGGCATTTAACAATATAAATTTCAAAATAAAAGAGAGTCATATAAAAATATAAGTTAAATCACCAATTTATTCACTTGAAAGTCTCAGTTTTCCTGTGTGGTTGCCTGTTTGCAAGTAGATTAAAGCCCGCTTGCAAACTTTAAGAAAATAAATTTCAGTAAATGGAAAAGAAATAATTGCTAACTACTTAGGATCGTAAATGTTCGCTCAAATACAAAAAAGCCACATGTACCGAATTGAGCAGTGATATGAAATATCTAAAATAGATTAAAATATGAATGAATATCTATACAATGCTCAATCATATGATTGCTGCACATTTACTTTTACAGATGAATGTAAAAAACTTATGACTTTCTTGTAATATTGTTTGCTTTGTTTTTCTTTCAGAGATCATGCAGGAGCCGTACAGTATAACAGCAGTACAAGTTCTATAAAAGATCCACGACCTACTGAAGCCCAGCTAATTAACAAAAAAGTTTTTAAAAACTGTAATTTTATCCCACCTGGGTACTTATAATTTACTAAGCTGCCTACACAAGTTTTAGACTTGCAATTATATTTTAAACTGTCACTTGGAAAGTAATACATGTACATGCATTATGCAAAGTATTTTAATGAAATTGAGCACCTAAATTGCATTAAAGTGAAAGTAGCTGAGAAAAATAGTATCCTTGTGCTCATGGGCAGCTACATATATTGTGACAAACATGAATTAGCTAAAATAACTTAAATTTTTCATTTTGTTTCTTGTATATCGTTTGTACAGGGTTCGTGAATTGTTACTGTATATTACTTGACTTGCTTGTATTTTGTTACTTTGAATACACGTTGTGAAGGTTGCATTATACTTTTTAACTTTTAAAGTAGCGCCTGTTCTGTTATGTAAGGGCCTGATTTATGATAATGGACATAGAGGCTTTGTAAGCATGTATTAAACAACACTTGTTTGATCTGAATAATTTGTTAAATAAATGTTACACAATTTGTAATCTGATGTTATATTTTGATGAATTGTGAACAAAATAATACATCGAAGAAACTAAGGCATTATGTTGATTTTTTGTTTTGTTTTAATCTAACCTTAAATTATGATTTATTTAAGCTGTGAGTATTGTATTCATTTAATACATGAATATTGTTTTTAGACCAGAAATTTCTTTTTCTATTCAGTGACCATGGTAAACGCTGGACAATTTTCCGTGTTATACCAGGCATCCATGGAATATTAAACAAGGAAAAACCCTGGAACATTTTCCAGGGTTTTCCAGCCAGCATGGAAAAAATACCGTCCGAATACTCCATGTAATCTGGAATACCCTGGAAAAAAATCCATGGTTTTCCAGGTTACATGGAGTATTCGGACGGTATTTTTTCCATGCTGGCTGGAAAACCCTGGAAATTGTTCCATGGTAATTATTCCAGGGAGCCTGGAAAACCATGGAAACTATTCCAGGCTATTTCCACATACCATGGACAATTTTCCACCCTTTTTTTAAAAATATTGACGCTGGAAAAGGCTGGAAACTTAGTCCGAATACTCCAGCCTAATATTTTCCATGGATTTCCATGGAAAACCCTGGACAAAGTACACCCGGGTACTTGAATTAGAGAGCGGACAACATGGTGAGGTTTAAAATGCACTAAGATACCCCGTGCCCTAGTTTTTGACCCGGCATGACCCATATTCTATCTTGACCTAGACATCATCTAGATACAACTTCTGACCAAGTTTGGTGAAGATTGGATGAAAACCACTTGAATTAGAGAGCGGACAACATTGTGATGTTTAAAATGCCCTAAGTGACCCCGTGACCTTATTTTTGACCCGGCATGACCCATATTCATACTTGCCCTAGACATTATCAAGATACAACTTCTGACCAATTTTGGTGAAGATTGGATAAAAACTACTTGAATTAGAGAGCGGACAACATGGTGAGGTTTAAAACACACTAAGTGACCCCGTGACCTAGTTTTTGACCCGGCATGGCCCATGTTCGAACTTGACCTACACATCATCTAGTTAAAACTCTGACCAACTCCTCATGATCCTGCTAAGCTCAGGAGTAAAATATTATTTGTTGACATATAGTTTATTTAAAATTACGAACATGGTTAAAGGTTCAATTAAATATACTTGTCCACTGGTGCACCTCTATCCTTTTGCCCAGTGGCCCCAGGATCTTACGCAAATCTTCTGAAATGAGATCACGAGTTATATTTATATAAATGTCATTTAAGTTGTTACATACATGCAATTGGCAGTTGAGGGTTAGATAATATAAATCATATAAGCAGTTTAGGGCTACAGTATATGAACAAGAAAATGATTCCGCCATGAAACCAGGCTTTCAGCGTTTCAGTTATTAAATTAAATAATTGCGTTATCTCAAGTGCGGTCTGTATGCAAGCTCCCTACACATACAATCTCAGCACAATTCATCCATATAAACTAAAGATATTGAGTGGTCCCAAAGTTAATCACAAGCTAGGTATAATAATCTACCAACATACATTTTACCAACATAATTTGGCTAAGGTGCACAGGGGCACAGTATATAAATATAAGAGGTAGTTTTGGTAGTTCAGGGGTACTGTACATTAATATTGTAGACAGTTTGAGGGAACAGTATATAAATATCATATGCAGTTGAGGGGTACATAATACAACAAGGGCTGTTTGTAAAACACGCATGCCCCCCAAATTGGCTCTCAGTTGTAGTGGCAGCCTTTGTGTGAATACATTAGAGTATGATTGGCAATTAATTCCTGGTCCCACGCTTAAGCGTTCTTGAGTTATCATTCGGAAACCATTTTACTGTTTCAAGTCACGGTGACCTTGAACTTTGACCTAGTGACCTAAAAGTGAATAGTGGTCATCTGCCGTGCATGACCAATGTCCCTATGGACTTTTCTGATCCCAGGCTTATGCGTTCTTGAGGTATCATCCGGAAACCATTTTACTGCTTCGAGTCAATGTGACTTTGAACTTTGACCTACCAGTCATGATTAATGTACCTATGAACTTTCCTGATCCCAGGCCTAAGCATTCTTGAGGTATCATCCGGAAACCATTTGGTGGACGGACCGAACGACGGACTGACCGACATGTGCAAAACCATATGCCCCCTCTTCTTCGAAGGGGGCATAAATATTATAGGCTGTTGAGGAGTAAAATTAATAAATATCATATGCCACTGTCATTTTTATGTCTTGAAATAACTCCCCCTTGCCCACAACGCATTTGCCGCTCGACAAAGGGCAATCAAAAGGAGTAAAGACACAGACAAAAGTAAAGCATGACATGAAAAAGGAAAATAATCAGACAATTGTGCAAGGAAAAGTTATGGCATTGTGTACACAGGGCCCTCAATCTGTCAAATCCACGGCCGAAATTTGGCCGCATTCCCCCCTGAAAAGTATATTTTTTCCCCTTTTGGGGGGGAAAATTCCCCCTAAAAAAAAATAAAAAAATATTTTTTTATTTTTTATAGATAGATGTGTCTCATGATTATTATATCTCAATTCTATTTTAATTTAATTTTGTCAAACATACTAAATTATGAACAAGAGGGCCAAGATGGCCCTAGTTCGCTCACTTGAGAGGAGTCGGTTCATTCAATCTTTACCAAATGTCAAACTTGACCTAGATATTGTCCAGATAAACATCCTGGTCAAGTTTCATCATTATTTCATGTGCGAGTCATGATCAATGTACCTATGAAGTTTCATGATCCTAGGCGTAAGCATTTATGAGTTATCATCCGGAAACCATTTTAATGTTTCAAGTCACTGTGACCTTGACCTTTGACCTAGTGACCTGAAATTCAATAGGGGTCATCTGCCAGTTATGATCAATGTACCTATAAAATTTCATGATCCTAGGCGTAAGTATTGTTGAGTTATCATCCGGGAACAATTTTACAATTTGAAGTAAGTGACCTTGACCTTTGACCTAGTGACCTGAAAATCAATAGGGGTCATCTGCGAGTCATGATCAATATACCTATGACATTTTATGAACCTAGGCATAAGTGTTCTTGAGTTATCATCCAGAAACCATTTTACTATTTCAGGCCACCGTGACCTTGACCTTTGACCTAGTGACCTGAAAATCAATAGGGGTCATCCACGAGTCATGATCAATGTACCTATGAAGTTTCATGATCCTAGGCATAAGCGTTCTTGAGTTATCATCTGGAAACCATTTTACTATTTCGGGTCACCATGACCTTAACCTTTGACCTAGTAACCTGAAAATCTATAGGGGTCATCTACGAGTCATGATCAATGTACCTATGAAGTTTCATGATCCTAAGCCTAAGCCTTCTTGAGTTATCATCCGGAAACCATTTTACTATTTCGGGTCATCGTGACCTTGACCTTTGACCTAGTGACCTGAAAATCAATAGGGGTCATCTACGAGTTATGATCAATGTACCTATGAAGTTTCATGATCCTAAGCCTAAGCGTCTTTGAGTTATCATCCAGACACCATTTTACTATTTCCGGTCATTGTGACCTTGATTTTTTACCTAGTGACCTGAAAATCAAGTTTATTTTAGGGGTTATCTGCAAGTCATGATCAATATATCTATGAAGTTTCATGATCCTAGGCATAAGTGTTCTTGAGTTATCATCCGGAAACCATTTAACTGCTTTGGGTCACTGTGACCTTGACCTTTGACCTAGTGACCTGAAAATCAATAGGGGTCATCTGCGAGTCATGATCAATGTATCTATAAAGTTTCAGGATCCTAGGCCTAAGCGTACTTGAGTTATCATCCAGAAACCATTTTACTATTTCGGGTCATCGTGACCTTGATTTTTGACCTAGTAACCTGAAAATCCATAGGGGTTATCTGCGAGACATGATCAATGTATCTATGAAGTTTCATGATTCTAGGCATAAGCGTTCTTGAGTTATCATCCGGAAACCATTTAACTGCTTTGGGTCACCGTGACCTTGACCTTTGACCTAGTGACCTTAAAATCAATAGGGGTCATCTGCAAGTCATGATCAATGTATCTATAAAGTTTCATGATCCTAGGCATAAGTGTTCTTGAGTTATCATCCGGAAACCATTTTACTATTTCAGGTCATCGTGACCTTGACATTTGACCTAGTGACCTGAAAATCAATAGGGGTCATCTGCGAGTCATGATCAATGAACCTATGAAGTTTCATGATCCTTGGCATAAGCGCTCTTGAGTTATCATCCGGAAACCATCTGGTGGACTGACGGACCGACATGAGCAAAACAATATACCCCCTCTTCTTCGAAAGGGGGGGGGGGCATAATGAGAAAACTGCCCCCCTCCCAGCAGCCATGTTATTCAACTGACCGGAACCATTTTTTAACTCAACTCTCGTATCAAGGAAACAAATGTTCTGAGCAAATTTCATGAAAATTGGGCCAAAAATGTGACTTCTACTGTGTTCACATGTTTTCACTGTATACATATAGAGAATAATGCCCCGCCCACTGGCTGCCATGTTTTTTTCACCGATCCTGACCATTTTCAAACTCGTCTGACATATCAATAAAAGCAATGTTTTGACCAACTTTCATGATGATTGGGCAAAAATTGTGACTTCTAGAGTGTTTACAAGGTTTCTCTATAGCCAAATAGGGAAAACTGCCACTATATGCATATAGAGAAAAATGCCCTGCCCACTGGCGGCCATGTTTTTTCACCTATCTTGACCATTTTTGAACTCGTCCGAGACATCAATTGAACCAATATTTTGACCAACTTTCATGATGATTGGGCAAAAATTGTGACTTCTAGAGTGTTTACAAGGTTTCTCTACAGCCAAATAAGGAAAACTGCCCCACCCACTGGTGGCCATGTTTTTCAATGGAACCACTTTTGAACTCAACCAAGATATCATTAAGACAAACATTTTGACAAAGTAACATAAAGATTGGGCATGAAATGTGACTTCTACAGTGTTTACAAGGTTTTTCTTTTTTTGACCTAGTGACCTAGTTTTTGACCTTGCACAACCCAGTTTCAAACTCGGCCGAGATTTCATTGGGACAAAGCTTCTGACCAAGTTTCATGAAGACGGGACAAGAAATGTGGCCTCTATAGTGTTTGCGAGCAAATGTTAACGGACGGACATACGACAGACAAAGACCGGTCACAAAAGCTCACCTGAGCAATCAGGTGAGCTAAAAAGAATTCAGTACAATCCTGAGCAATCAGGTGAGCTAAAAAGAATTCAGTACAATCCTCCTAATAAACAGTAGATCCCTGTCCTAGTTTAACTTCAGTTATTTCCTACAGTGTCCCTTTTGAACAAATTATTACAAAAATACACACTACTAGAGATTCAATCATTTTTTACGAAGATGCACATAAAAATACACTTGTACAGAAAGATGTTTTTTGCAAATAAGAAGATACACTTATATGCTCAAAAAATTCACTTCATTAAAAAACACGCTTTTTGCATAAAAAGACTTTGTCTAAACACTATTAAAAAACTTTGTTTGCAAAAAATGCACTTGTACAGAAAGCGTATTTTTGGGCAAATAAGAAGAAACACGCTTTCGCGCACTTACTCATGAAAAAAATGCAGAATACTCTTTTCGTTAAAAATGCAGAAAAAAATACACTTTTTGAAGCGTATTTTGGTAAAAAGCGTATTTTATATTGGGAAGGGAAATATAAGAAACAACCACCACCAACATCATTATCAGAAAATAACTTGGTCTTGCACTTCTCACAGGCAATAACTATCAGCTGATAAAGCCAATTATAAGACACAACCACAACAACCAACACCACTTTTTAAGACAATTGCTTGGTCTTGCATTTCTCACAGGCAATTTGTATCAGCTGGTCAAGCCAAATATAAGACACAACCACCAACATCAATATGTCAGACAAATAATTGGTCTTGCACTTCTCACAGGCAATTCCTATCAGCTGGTCCAGCCAGTAACTTAGTCATAATCGTGTGAATAACGCAATAAAACCTTAAAACACTGAAATCGCTTCTTTCAAAAAATACTTCGGTATAATCTACCAGTGTAATATGGGGAGAGATTTCGCCAGCTGCGGATTTTTCGGACCGCTTATGACCAGGGATCATATTTTCCCGCAATATCAATCGGTCTGGATATAAATGGGGAAAAAGTATCCGAAAATTTATGTCCGAAATCATGACAAATTACGTCAAAATATAAACCATTGATTCTGCCATTCATGAAGGTGGTATAATAAACGTACAAGTAAAATTCCCTTAAGCATTTTTTTTAATCAGAACATTCGAGTTTTCTCAACTGGTTTTATCATTTGCTATTTCATTGATGTTTCGTGTGCTGTTTTATCAGACTTTTTTTTCATTGTTGTCAATTTTATTAATCCGTGTAAGTCTATACCGATGTTTTAAATCGTTGTCGACTCGATAATAGCTTACAAACATGCACTGAACCAAACAAATGTCTGTGCATAGGTTTGCTACTGACAATAATAAACCAAATAATTAAGAAAATATTTGTGTACGTTATAGTTTGTTGTCAAATAACACACGGCCAATAGTTTTGATGCGTAGGGATTAAATCATGAGAGCGAAGCATTTGAAACCACGCATCTAATTTTCCGCTCGTGAGTTATTCAACAACAAACTATAAAATTCACGAATTATATCGATTCCAACACGGTTTTACTAAAGATTTATACAATTTATATTATTTTTCTTGTGTACTATTTTATGTGAAGTTCCGCCCATAAAAATAACTTTCGGCTGTTCTGTCGATCAGATCCGCGACTTTCATTCATAATTATATTACCGGATTATTACGCTGGTGGAAAATGTATCGGCATGTTTTGTTTAGTTACAGTGCGTGCTTTCAGACGCGTCTTTTCGGATGCGACTTTAATCCGCTGTTCACAAGTTTTTTATTCTTGGTCTGACGTGCAATAAACCGGTCATGACCGGTTAAGAGACTGCAGCGAATGATTTATCCACGGACTCTAGATGAGGTCAATATACGCTCCGTGGTTTATCACACCTAATCGAGATAAGAATGTCATTAGGGTGTGTTAGCATGTACACTGTGTAATCGATTTCATGACATGGGAATTTTAGCAAACAAAATCGGACCGACTGTTTGGGATTTTCAATCGGTCTTTCATGACCCCAATCGGTCTAGGACCGACAAAACCGAAAAAAATATGATCCCTGCTTATGACATATGGTATAATGCCTGCAGAATCGGTCATACCCCCTACCCCATTTTTTAAAAAGAATTTTACGCCAATCGCCCGGACAACCCGATCCGCAAAAATCTGCGGATCAGTGGAAAAATTCCACTCATGTTAGTATTGCACTTCTCACTGGCAATAAGAATTAGCTGATTAGGCCAAACATTATATAAGACACAACCACCATCAATTTTATTTTTTAGTACAAATGATTGTTTTTGCAGTTCT
The DNA here is from genome assembly GCF_020536995.1 of Dreissena polymorpha. Taxonomy (NCBI): domain Eukaryota; kingdom Metazoa; phylum Mollusca; class Bivalvia; order Myida; family Dreissenidae; genus Dreissena; species Dreissena polymorpha. The sequence goes on along the minus strand of NC_068359.1, from coordinate 126,118,699 downwards.
CACCGGCAATAAGTTTTAGCTGGTTAAGCCAAATATCAGTCACAACCACCACCAATATCATTTTTTCAGAGTGAGACAATTACTTGGTATTGCACTTCTCGGGGCAATTATTATCAGCGGGTTATGCCAGTCAGTAAGTTGTTTTTGCAAATATAAAAGGCAAAAATTTTTTGGCAAGCCATGAGAAATATAAAACATCACTAACAAATTACCAACATGATTATTTCAGTCAATAAGTGTAATTTATTATTATAAATGTATAACTATCCATAAACAGTTCAGGACATCATCACAATTATCATGTGGATCTATATTTTGGAAAAAAAAAAAATGGGAAAAAGCTATGAATAGCCATTAAAAATATTAAATATTTCCTACACCAGCACAATCATTTTGGTGAATCACTTGACGAATGGAGAAATAACTGTAAATGTGTAACACAATGAACCAAGATTCACTTTCTTGGTTCCCATATCTTAAGTAATTTAGGCAGGATTTTTTTTTATTAATTCACCATGATAACAAATAATTATATTTAAATCTTAACACTTACAGATACTTAATACCTTAAGATTTAACTATATTCTCTGTATATAAGTGTTTACAGAATTTGTTACATCTTCATGTTTTAAGTGTACTTGTGGTAACACTTCAGTATAAACATACTCATAAAAAATTTGGTCCGTTTTAAGCACAATTTTTTTAATCAGTGACAGTTTTAAACTGTGAGCCCGTTTTTTTCTCTGGGCCATTTTCATTTTAACCAATTATAACTTTAACCAATAATGTCTGGAAGTAACAACAGTCTGAACAGTAGTCGTTTCCACTCTTTATGTAAAAAGTCATTTTGTACTTTTAATATTAACAAAACTACTAAAAATTCAAATAAATTAATTACTAATTGTATTGGACATCGATCTTTAGGTTTCCACGTCAGCGGCTTTGTATGTATTATGGGGGGTAATCAGAGAAATGCAAGACTATTCACGGTCTTGCAAATCTCATGCTACACCGGTATTCTTCAATATCAATTGATTGTTGGTGTTAAATGTATATGTCCAAAAATGATGGAGAACATAATGAAATCTACTAAAAATCCATCTTGAAATGAAATTTCTCAATAAATTTTTTTACTTTTTCAAAAAATTATTAGATATTTTGAGGGTATCATCGTGTAGGGTATTTTCGATATACTGGTATTTGTGATGATCGCACGTTTGCTGGTGTAAACACGTGTGTTGCGCATGCTTGGCGCAAGTCACATATTATTTCATTTGCATACACTCAGTTCATTCAACAGATGACCTAATTAAAGTGATACATGCATTGGCAATAGGAACAATAAATAAACAGACTCATATTGGTACAAAATAGTTTTCATCCATTTAATTTAACCATCAAATATTCCTAATCATCATTTAAAGCCACACACCTTATTTGGCATAGTTAATGTAAGTATAAATAAGAAACATATGTTATCTATGCCAATTAGAATATATCTGGTGGTTACAATGTTGAAATCCGTCTTTTTTGCACTTTAAAATAATTACGTTTGTCGAAATGGATGTATACGTCTAGAAATCCTACTTCACGCTTTAAAAGCGGTACCGTTTGAAAAATAATAAATTACTTGCTAACTAGGCTATAGATTTAATTTTATCTATGCCAATTAAAATATATCTGGTAGTTACAAGGTAGAAATCCGTCTTTTTTGCGCTTTAAAACTTAAAAACAATCACGTTTATCGAAATGAATGGACGTACACTTCTAGGAATCCTTTTGGTTTAAAAAGCGGTACCGTTTGTAAAATAATAAATATCTTGCTAATTAGAATATAGATTTAATGACAATTTTGCAAACTTTCAAATTTCATCTATATGTTTTGATTAACATGTATTTCATTTCAAAGTCAGAGGCAAGGTGTGGCTTTAACATTTAAATATTTTTTTATTTAATCCAAATGTTGTCATTTCGTCTGTTTTATACACAGAACATACCAGAAAAGTCAGGCTTGCTTTTTTGTATAAATATACAGTACAGTCAATCTTGTATTTAGAGACCACTAAAGGGAGTAACCAAAAGTGGTCTCTTAATAAAATGGTCTTTAAATTAAAAAAAGGCCATTTGGGATGAATGCGGACCTTTGATTTTAAATCCAGATATCGGATTATCTCCTTTTGACACAGCGATTTCTGCTTTTGTAATCAAATGAATCTAAATATAAATTAAATGAATAAAACAATTTTTTACTTAAAATAAGTTGTATTTGTTCTCTCTAATTCTAAATACAACGTAAACGGTTTGCATGGAGAATGGGTTTTTCCAACGTCACTCCAAACTCATTCGCGATTAAATGTATGTGCACTTTTACTCTTCGACACTTCCAATACCCGAATTTTCTCATTTAACGTTAATACGTCCCGTTTTGACATTTTAATTTCTGCATGTAAGCTTCTATATATTTGACTTGATTATGGTACATAGGGAAATAAATAAAACACCTTGATTTAAAAATAAATAAACACGCCTGATTGGAAAATTTGCTAACACAAACTAATTAGCATAATAACAACTACATTTTTCAATGAACAGATTTCGCTACATGTTACCGATTAATAGTTTATTTTTTACACCTCTCGAGAACACTGTGAAAATATTTGCAGCGTTGGCTCATTGTTTCTGCAATTAAATCTGCGATCAAATTTGTCACTTAACATCCCAGATAGTAAACTCTTTAACCCGTAGACTGTTGGCAATACCTCACTGTATTATTCAACACCAAAAATTGATGCGCAGTCAGCATTAACACCGGTCAGAACCGGTCATCGAGACAAAGGAAATGGCTGGTGTGAAATTAAAACAAAGATGAGATCGTTCATGTTATCGCGGGTTAGATAAACAATCAACACTGATTTGTTCTTGAACGGTCAACAGATTTACCACTTTTACCTTAAAGCGGTCGCTTAATTCTAGACTCGGGCATCAAAATACACTAAAATCGGCGGTCGCTGGTCGCGTAAGACAAAAGTCGCTTAATACAATATGAAAATATAGTTGAAACGCTCGGGCGGGATTTAAAGTGGTCGCATAAGACAAAAGTCGCTTAACTCAAGTGGTAGCAAGCACAAGATTGACTGTAAACATTGAAACACGTCAACAAAAACATGAATCGACTTAACAATGATAGGCTTTTTGTATTCAATTCATAGAAAACTATAAATCTTAACATAAATAAAAGTATTTTGCAAAAAAACGTTTAACCTATCCGTTACTCACTAAAATCCGCTATACACCAATCGACTGTATGCATGGTGTTTAGCGCGAATGCTTATTCTTTTAGTCTTTAGTATCGCTAATGCAAATTTACACTACAGACATAAAACTAACCTTTACCCGCATATTAGGAAGCACCTATTATCATCTATGAAAGGATTTTTATCAGGCACATAACAGTTCTTACAACTATAACTTGTTGCAGCCTCGGCTTGTAAAATGGGTTATGGAGGTTTCGGTAAATGACAAGTTCGGTAAATTGATTTATATAGTAAAAGCCGTGGAGGTTTCGGTAAATTGATTTTATAGAGGAGGTATACCTATAACGAGGTGTTAATGACACATATTATCGGCTTACAATAACATTAGGGGCATTTATTTGCAAACTGTGGATTAATTGTGATGTACATTAATTGAGTTGTTTGGCACTAATTAAATTATCTGTTTAAATGTACGGACTTGATTTTATCAAATTAGAGATGTTTGCAAAGTGTTATTATTAATTATCCAGGCTTGCAACCTATTAATATTCTAATCGATGGAGGTAAAAAAAAAAAAAAAAAAAAAAATATTAAAAGTTTATCTTTAGGTCATGATCGTTTTGTATTTTATATATGTTTTTAAACAATAATTAGTTGATAAAAACGCACGAACAACGACTTGGAAGGTAACTATAATACAATTAGCATTATTAATTTATAAGTAAGAAACAATTCACAGTTTCACATTGGATATTATTCGTATATTAATATTATACTTTCATAGTATACAAAATCGGTAGTAAGCATTTGTTTCATACGACTGTTATTAAAAACTGATAAAAAATGACATAATCATGTTATTAAGTACAAACATATGTTTTTATTATAATTACAGGATGGCATAGACGCATCAACGCACGAGCGTGTTCAGCCAACCTTGGTCTTTACAAGTTGGCCAACCTTCTCAGAGAGGAATCTGAGACAGTTGATCTACATATACGGCTGGTGAGCCAGCACCTTCTCACGAAGATCAGACGGAAGAAGTATGTTACGATACACGGCAGACTACATCAAGCATGGGATGACTACGAAGAGGAGAAGCTGACAACCACTGAACTTCTGAGGATCATCAGCCACATCAATGCCCTGGGACCATCCACAGCGGTCCACCACATGCTCGACGACGACGAGTCTTGAACGATGAACGACTGATATGGTTGAAATGTAACATTAAATTGAACAGTATCGTACATGTATCTCATTTGTATTAGAAATGTAATTAAATTAAATCAGCATGCGGAAAATCTGAATGATAATAATGTGTCGTATTAATATTGTAGTGTGTCAAAAATGTATGTTATTAATATGTGATTACTCCCTCATTTTTTTAAATGACATGAAATATTTCAATATATATATTGTATCCATGTTTTACTTGTTGCTTATTTATAATATATGGCAAATAAAACGGATTACAAAGTAAATCAGTTATTATTTTTTTATTGAACCGATTTGTTTAGGCAAAAAATGATATCAGTTATTTTGGCCGTAAAACCCATTGTTCCAGTACAGTAGCCTGGTGCCTGTGTATTAAGTTGATAAGATAATGATCATCACAGCAGCTTGCTATTACACAGTGTATTCATTCTGCTGGCGTTGTGTTAGATGTCATTTTTATCAGTTTTCAATTATGTGTATCTCTTCGCTTAACTCATTTATTACTTTTTATTAATTACGTACACGTATTAAATTTTATATATTGTTTTTTCTTGTGTTTTTCTCAACCAGAAAGAAATAATAAAACATATAAATAAATATAAAATTCAACATGAAATCATTTTTATTCAATCATATTTTACAAGAAACTTTTAAAAATAGCATTAAACTTAATTGAAGAGCTTACATTGATTCCGCCATAAATCATTACTTCTTATTACTATTATGTTACTATTATGTTATTTAAATAAAAGCACCAATTAAAAAAAAACAGTATTGCGTTATTTAAATCGTAAAATTAACCAAAAATTTCCTAACAGAATTCGTTTTTCAGAGGTAGCTCATTCATTTCCCTTAATTCTTTACCTTAGGCATAGCATTAATTACTCAACTCAAAATTAATCCACAGTTTGCAAATAAATGCCCCTAATGTTATTGTAAGCCGCTAATAGGTGTCATTAACACCTCGTTGTAGGTATACCTCTTCTATAAAATCAATTTACCGAAACCTCCACGGCTTTTACTATATAAATCAATTTACCGAACTTGTCATTTACCGAATTCTCCAGCACCCTGTAAAATTAATGTCGACAGTAAACGCGGTAATAAGTGGCCAAGTTATGAAAAAGGGCAGCAACTTTTGTGTACTTATGGTTAAACAACACTAATACTATTGAGGCATTGCACATTTCATGCAGGGTTACAACATACTTTACAAGATAAGTATTGATGAAAAGCATCAAAGGGCGTCGGGATTTTCAGTGTAAAAGGCACTCAATGAAGTGACATGGAATGATTTTTTTCTTCTGTAAATATTAATATATTGGTCGATTATTTTAAACAAAATAGAAAAAGATACTGGTAGATCTATATATCTATGATTTTGTGTTATAACCCCCAAATATTTCATAGTTCATTTTATTTACATTGGTTTCCTGTTTTACTGGCATCCGTGTGCAGTTTTCATTAATTGAACAGATCTGTGTAGGTTTTAAAAAATCTGCTTCATCTTGTAAGCGTAATTTCATATTTTTCTCAACTTCAAGGGGAGATGATTCTGAACTTATTCTTACGTTGCTCATTTACGATAGGGGTTGAGTACTCATTGATATGAAAACACTGTTAAAGTTTTAATGTGTTTACGAACCCCCCCCCCCCCCCACCCTCTCACACATATATTGCATGGGCATAATAAAAACAAAAAATGGTTACAATTAAACAGTATATTTATTTAAACTTAAATGTCTATATCAAAACAAACAGTTAACATAGGACACAAATAAAATAATTTGATTCTACTAGGGCTCGAACCTTGGGCCTCTCACAATTGAAGCGAGCGTGTAACCACAACACTACGGAACCGCTTGAATGATCACCTTCTAACTAAGATATTAATAAGCTATTAATAGTCGGTTTAAATGTAAACCCGGAAGTTTAAACGCTGGATAGTGAGCGGGGTTAAAGGTCCATACCAACTGGCAAGATACGGGTCAGGCCTGCGGCCTTCTATATGTGGTTCTTAAAAAAAACCTGTAGGAGGACTTGATAGTAATGAGACTGGGGTGCTGTGATGGTGCTCCTCATTGATAAGCGGCTGCTTCTTTTATCAAGACTTGTTATTACAATTAATAATGTTCGAATATATGCTTTAAACTTAAAGCGAGATTAAACTATTTTTATATGTGTTAAATTGTAATATATTGATAAAATATGTTACAATAACACAAAATAGGCAAGACATATTATACATTAAAGACGAATTTCATAAAATGCAGCAAAGACAAATTAGCGTCCCGAGCCGATGGTGACGAACATATTTTCCTAATAACCGAAGCATTCGTCTTTTTATTAGGACCAGAGTTATTGTTCGTTTGTTCGTGTGTTGTTTGAATATATATCGTTGCAGGAATTTAAAATGAACCGTTAAACTTAGTTTAGATTCACATCGTACATGCATGATATACATGCTGGCATATTCGACTGTACAGCCGTTTTCGATTTCAGAATTAAATATCTCGCTTATTTCGCATTTTTCGACACATGTTCTTCTGAACTTTTATTTATATTATACAGTAGTTTTCAGACTATACTTACGAGGTCAATATAAAAAACGGGGTCTGTATACAACCCCGCGTTATGGGCACCTTTAATTACTATGAGGGAGGTGTATGGGAGGTAATGCAACAAATTTCACAATGAGGTCTTAAATCGAAAACCACAATCACGTCTGAAATTGAAATTTTATATACCTCGCAATTAATGTCGCTATATATTTCCTTGTATAAGACGTTAAATAAATGATGTATTTATACATAATTATATATAAGTTACCACTATATACCTTAATTCGTGTATATATCGGATAAAAAAGGGTATGGAGATACATGTGTTTAAAGTGGGAACCCCATGACCTATTTCTAAATCAGAGACCCCGGAACTAGCCAAATGTGTGAATATATATATATATATATATATATATATATATATATATATATATATATATATATATATATATATATATATATATATATATATATATATATATATATATATATATATATATATATATATATATATTTATTTTTATTTTATTTTTATATTTAACCTATTATTAAAAAGTTTATGATAACGACAAAAACAGTGTCGGTCTGCTTAGTAAATCAAAACTTATATGTACAACACTTTCAGTGATCATTAAAAAATAATAGTATTAACAATGCCGTCTAACCAAAGATATATTAGTAAATTTATTTATGTATTGTTGCATGTAACTACCGACACATGTCAAATTGCAAACACTAACAAGTAGGATGTGAAGCAAATTTACTGCTGAACATGATTGACTATTTGACAGCAATTTAATTCTTCCAATACAAACATTATTGGGTGGATACTTGCACGCACGCTATATGATATTGATTTTAAACGTATTTCCCAGGAGTCATGTTCCATTACAACCACTATACTAGCTCTATACTGCTCTGGTATGTGTTCCATTACAACCACTATACTAGCTCTATACTGCTCTGTTATGTGTTCCATTACAACCACTATACCAGCTCTATACTGCTCTGGTATGTGTTCCATTACAACCACTATACTAGCTCTATACTGCTCTGGTATGTGTTCCATTACAACCACTATACTAGCTCTATACTGCTCTGGTATGTGTTCCATTACAACCACTATACTAGCTCTATACTGCTCTATGCTAGGTCTATACTAGCTCTCTACTAGCTCTATACTAGCTCTATACTAGCTCTATGCTGCTCTGGTATGTGTTTCGTTGTTCTAAGTCTCTCCGCGTTTGCTTGCCTCACTCTGAGAGAACTTTCATCTTTAGTTATTTAGATGTCAAATATGAAGGTATCATATACTATTATACAGACAATACCTAACATTGTTAATATAATAATTTGGAACCCGAACCCGTGATTACTGTATTACTGTGTTATGGTGACCACGCCGACCAAGCCGGAAACCGCGCATCCCGGGAAATAATAATGATGATGAATGACATGTATTGTTATTTTATTATGGAGCGGCTATCGAGAGTAGGAATATAAATTGTATTTTATTAACCCATTTATGCCTAGCGTCTTAAAAAGGCCTTGGCAAACAGCGTAAACCCAGATGAGACGTCGCATGATGCGGCGTCTCATCTGGGTCTGCGCTGTTTGCTTAGACATAAATGGGTTATATTTACCGGTATATAACATGTTTATGCGGCAGAATGCGTCTTTATGTTGATGTTTATTTTACGCCTATATTTGCTGCTTGGCGGAATTTCGTTTGCAGTTATAGGTGACGGAGTGTTTATGGCGCTATATATCTTATAAGCTACGTTTATTGCAAATGAATAATCGTTGCACTTGTGCTCTCTTCAATTGGATTGCGATCAAAGTCGGTAGACGTCGTTTCGCCGAGTCCGCATCAGTCGGTTGTTAAAGGAATGGCGGACATGGGGAATATATATTCTGCTAAGATTGCTTTCTTTGGTGACAGCTAAACGGTCCGGTGACCGAAGTGGGGTTGGATTTCTGATGTAAGCGTTTTTTGTCACGCTATGTTATTGCGTTATCAGAAACATAATATTAAATTCCTTTATATGCATATTGTTACATTGTAGAAATAAATAAATAATATTAAGTTACCCGATGTCTCAGCCGCGAAAATTTCTACTCACCGCTGTCTCAACCGCATACAGGCCCCGCCTGTTTTACGGAGATTCTAACAGGCTAGACTGTTTTCTCAGGGTGTTTCCTTTTTACTGAAATACTTACAAACAATTATTAACGATTCCAGTTTCGCTGGACAAAATTCGTTATGCTCCTTAGCCCGCGCCACAGAGAATGAACCTGGTGCAAGGCGCAAAGACGGTCCCCTGAGTAGGTTCTTTCCCTGCGGCGCGAGTTATATAACGACCACTGCGTATGCTTTTGTCATTCCAATTTCATTGTTTTTTTTAAAAAAAACATCGCATACAATGTATTTCATTTACGTGTGTGTTTGAAGTAGAAATAAATACTATAATATAATTATATAAATATAACATATATAATAACAGGAATAATACATTCCTGTGTTTTAACTGTAGAAATTGTGATCTCCCCCATCTGTGTTTACACGGGCTTTGGACCGTTCCGTGCGAACAAAACGTTCGATAGTTCACAGGAAGCCACATTCAGGAGTGACGCCTCGCCTGCTCCCCACCCTCAAACCGAAATGCTGCTTTCGGTCTGGGGTGTCTTCCCTTCTTTGTTTGACCGCCCTGTCTTTCCCGGTCGACCGCTCCCCGGACAGCTACCTACCAATCGTCTGATTTCGGTCGATACCTACTAATGTGGGGCACGGAACCACTACCGTCGATAAACTTAAAGTCTAAGGATCCTCTCCCGGACACCAGCTTCACGGAAACCTACCTAACTACTTACTCGTTGGGGTCTCTCCTCCATCTGTGTTTTCCCGGGCTTTGGACCTGTCCCTGCGAGCAAAGTGGCAGTTCGCAGGAAGCCACATTAAGGAGAGACCCCATTCTCTCTCTACCATCAAACCGTAATGCTGCGTTTGGATTGATGGCGACTTCACCGCCGCCGCCGCTGCTGGACTTACACAGCTGACTTACCTCCTGTGTCAAGATCGAAGACATCGAGATGCATCTGCTGCACCTCTGCACGACGTATTGCCTTCTTTATCTGTTTTAGTTGCCTGCGTTCCGGCAGGCAAATGCAAACCGCGACGAGTATAATAACGAGTAACACCGCAGAGGCACAGAACAAAATCATGAACGTACCGGTATTCATTTTCTCACTTTGCACGCACAACACACTGTGAAGTAGTTGTTCGGACAATGTTTGTCTTTCGACTGCCGAGTCACTGTTGGGTCCGAGTATATATTCACAGGCTGAGCCGATGTCTACTCGATCTCAATAAGTGTCAAATGCTTATTTGCAATTAGCGAACGATCGTCATTCAGTGAACGGACGTGCTAATTAGCGACAATCAATGCCAAAGCGATCTTAATCCGTGTAACCGGCTGATCAGACCGGGATATCAATTATTATTATTATTATTATTATTATTATTATTATTATTATTATTATTATTATTATTATTATTATTATTATTATTATTATTATTTATTATTAGAGTATTAAAAGTTTTATGCGTATTATGAGTATTATGAGTATATAAGTAGTATAAGTATTTGTTTATTGTTATTAATATTATAATCCTCCTTCTCATCGTATTAATATTACTGAATAAACAGGACATTTATTAAAACTTATACATAAGTACATCGTCTTTAATAGATATTATTATAAATAAAGTAATGTAAAGTGTCAGTATAATATTGTAAGTAACCAAACTAATATTACGGTGTATATATGTAAGTAGATTACTGAAATTTCATAACAATATTCAATGAAATTTCCAAAAAATAAGAACATAGAACAATAACGATTTCGAACAGGAGAAACATAGTAACTTTAAAGGCAGTAAAGACAAACTATTACGTTTAATTTACTTTGTTTTTTTTAATAATAATAATAATTCAAATACCATCAGTGAGTGCAAAGTGATACATATACTTCTTTTTAAAATAGTATTTCGTACATTTCTTAAAGCTTCCTTTACATTTTTACACACGTTTAATATTTCAAATTTACTTGTTGAGGTTAATAAACTATGGAACTTAACAAAAGATGGATTGTAAGAAAAACGTTTAATATATTTTTGCCGTACAAAACAGGAACACGAACAAGCACAAATAAAATCTTCACGGGAGATATTGTTGCCTGCATATCTTCCGGTCTGAATTCTCAATGGAGGGACAGAAGCCCTTAATTTCACAAGGTCTAAACATAGACTTTTGGGCAATAAATCTAAGTAGTTTTCATATTGCTTGAATGCATGTATTTAAATTGTATTGCCATTTATTTTATTTTCAGATTTAAAATATTTCCAAAATTCATTTTGCTTTTTACTTGTTAAACTTTCAATTTCGATCATTTTTTGTTTAAATGCATCCCTTTTATTTTTGTTAATTAACTGCGTATAATGACTTTTCTTTTCACACGACGTTTTTCTATTGAAATCAGACTTAATACAATTAAAACAACAACAACATTTATTAGCTTTCAAGCATAACAATTGCTTTTTTTGACAAATGCAAAATACACAAGTGCGATGACATGGATGGTAATAATTATGAAAATTAATAATGTTCCTCTAACATCGATAATGCCATTTTCTAATAAAAATACTGAGATAAAGAAAAATAGTATACTTTTTTATTTTGTGTTCTCATTAACATGTCGAACTTATTTAATGTTGAGTTTGAATATGTTTTTTGATATCTTTGTATATTGGGCATATTTATAAGAAATGGTATTCTTAAAACATCGTAAAGCGTCATGGTATTGGTTTCGAGCAATTATACACTCGCTGTCGGTAAAGTTTGCTAACAAACAGGGACCTATACAAACAAAAAACATAAATAATATATATATAAACATATAGTTTCTTATATTGCTATATTATTCAAATCAATATCAATAATAAAATATAGTATTAACTGAAAGTATATTCAGAGTTATTTTAAGTGATCACACTTGCAATTTATTTATTTTTAGTGTACAAATTAGATTCAAAGTTAACGGTAGCGGTTAACGGGGTGCAGTCAAATACAACTGGGAAAAAACAAACCCCACAAAACATTATCAGTGGCAAATCTGTCTCACATAGTGTCACCGCCTGATAAGACCGTGAGATTATTTGCTATCTTGCAATTGTCGAATTGTCGTCACTCAGCGAGCGGATGGACCAATTTGCGCCAATCAATGCCAGAGCGATCTCAAACAGTGTCACCGGCTGATCCGACCGGAAATATCAAAAACACATCGGGTCGGCTTGATTGCTTAATTGCAATTAGCTCGCTGTCGTCAAACAGCGAGCAGACGGACCACTTAACGTCAATCAGTGCGTTTCCGTGGCTCACCGGGTATAAATACATGGTCAAAATTCTCTATCGTCAGTCAAAAGATATAACTGTTCGGAAGTTCATTTTCGATCTCAGGATTTGTTTTTTTCACTCTCAGCGAATAGTTTGATACTTTTGTATATTATTATAAGTAGAAGCAGTATTTAATATTAATTATATTAAAAGTATAACTAGTATAACTAATAATAATATTATTATTACACGTAGGAGCTTTATTATAAGTATCATTATTATTATTATTATCATTATTAGAAGTATTTTTATAGTATTATAAGTATTTCTATCATTATTATTATTATTATAAGTAGACGTAGTAGTAGGAGTTGTTCTAAAAGTATTGTTATTATTATTATTAGTAGTAGTGCTAGTAGTATTAATATAAGCAAGATGGCTCAGACTTTTCTCGTGGCAAAGAAGACCGATGTCAACCGCTCCAAGTTTCGTTGCAACTGGTGCTTCCAATATTACGGGGCCAAACTCGAGCGGCACCAGAAACAAAACTGCACCAAGTGCCCCGTCGGGGCTGCACAAAGGAAGGATTTCGTGAAGAAAAATGTGGCAACGATCAAGGAGGACTATGCCGCATTTCCCCAGAATATGTGGGTCCCGGAAGGCTGGTTGAAAGAGGACAGGATGTACACCGCCCACGAGGTGTACGGCATCTTAGAGGCGTGGGGCCACGGCGTGATTCCCGCTAACGCGGGCGTGTGGACAACACCTACGATGATGCACAGGACTCGGCGCTTCCCGAAGACCGTGTTTTATAACCGTTGCCCGTCCGATGAAAGTGAGAATGAGGAACCGGTGCTGCTCAGCGTGTCGACACCTCGGCGTGCGTCGGCCACCGCTGTGTGTTCCGTCAGTCGGAACCCGGAGAGCGACTCTGAGGAGAAACAATCCTCCGCCTCCTCGTCTCCTTCTTCAAGGCGCATGGTGCTCAGGGCACGGCGCTTCCCGACGACTGTGATTAACCGTTGTCCGCCGAAATTGCCAGTGTTTCACGGCGATGAAAGTGAGGATGAAAAACTGGTGCTACCCAGCGTGTCGACACCTTTGCGCGCGTCGGCCACCGCTGTTTGTTCCGTCAATCGGAGCCCGGAGAGCGACTCTGAGGGGGAATATGCCTCCGCCTCATCGTCTCCTTCTTCAAAGCGCATGACACCGAAATGCCAGAAGCGCGTACTGTCGTCACCTGACAACGACAGCGAACACATTCCGCTTTCCGTGTCCAAAGGAAAGCGTCGTGTGAGGGCAATAATCTCGAGCGACGACGAGACCGTCGCGGAGGAGTCGGATATCGCTCCGGCCGGTGCTAACTTGAACAAGCCTCCTATCATTGCGAACGTGGATGACGTAGACACCGATCGCCAAAGGACCGAAAACAGGAGGCTGATCACAAAAGAGCTCCGGGAAACCGTTCGGGAGAGCGGTTTCTACTCGGTCACTGAGAAGTTTAAGGAATTAGCTTTGTTCAAGGTACGTAGATCTCCGTCTGTGGTGTCTCGACGCGGTCTGAATTGCTCGTGTTCTTTTTTTTCCACACATTTCGTTTAGATATCACGCGCATTTTTTTCCTGTCTTTCCAGTTCTTTCGCGTGCACCTGAAGCGGGCTGGGAAGTCGGAGCGAAGAATTGGTATGATCGTGGCAAACGTGGAACGGATGACGTATAAGATGCATCTGATGGCGTCGGCATTCAGCGAGGGCCCCTCTGCGCAGAAGCTCAATTTTCAAACCAAGACCCTTACGATTGAATCGTTCTTAGGATTGCTCAATGAGATGAGTGGTTGGGGCTATAATGTAGCAACTAAGCTCATATACACGGCGGACTTCATTAGATTCTTGAAGTACATTAACATGGACATGGGTTTGAACCTCAGTTTGGGCAATAGGAACGAGTATGATAGGATTAAGATTCTACTCGCCAATGTTGTGGACGTCCGTAAGGGTCTGGAAACGGAAGTAATTGCGCAACTCAGCGCGGAGAAGGCCACGAAGGAGATGCCGCCCACGCTCGACAAGGTGACCGAGGTTCTGCGCGTGGCCAAAACGGATTTCGACACAGAAATGAAAATGATTGGAGACATGAAGGAACGCGCGATAATATATACATCGAAGAAAATGGTCACGTTTATAAACAGATACATAACGGCCTATCTATGTCTTAACCTCGGCCAGCGTGTCAGAGTAGCTGAGAACCTGACAGTAGGTGAGTATAACACAGCTTTAAAGCGCGAGCGGCAAGTCAAGGGTGGCGAGCCTTGTCTTATGATAGGCACGGCAGAACAAACGCCTTCCGCCACACACGACTGCCGCATCGCCCTTAATCCGTATTGGACTAAAATGTTTGATTTTTATTACGGGTACATTCGCGCCAGCATCTTTAAGAAGAAGAACATGACGCACGAGTTCTTTTTCATCCAATACGACGGCAAGCCTTTCAAGAAGGTCAGTGATGGCATCGTCAAGCTACAGATGCAGTACAAGGTGGCCAAAATCACGTCAGGAACGGCTCGGATAGCGATCCAGACGTACACGCAGAGCCTACCGCCTGCCAAACAGTTCGCAGACTTCATCGGTAAGGCAAAGAAACCCTAGAATCGGCTTGTTGTCGTCGCAACGCACCGCGACTCTTGCGGTGTCTCGAGCGCCCCTGGCCCTTGAAAATGCGACTGAGACAGTGCGAATTATTTATATTGTTTGATAGTATGATCAAACCAATTCTATGTTATGGATCACAAATATGGGTTAACGAGTATATCGACTCAATTGAAGTTGTACATAACAAATTTTGTAAACGAATTTTGCGTGTTAAAAAACCTACTAACACATGTCTTGTTCATGTTGAATGCGAACGTCTCCCATTATGTGTTACCTACTTTGTCAATTTTATAAAAATATTGGTGTACGTTACTATCTATGCCTAATCATAGATACCCTAAACAATGTTATATAATGTTAAAAGGGCTTCAGAAGTCAAAACAATGCTATTTCGTTATGGATATGGAAATGTATGGATAAGTCAAGAAATTGGTGATGTTAAATTATTCATTAGACACTTTCGCCAACGTATTATTGATTGTTATACTCAAAACTGGCAAAGTGATAAAAACTATTCTTCTCGCTGTCACCATTACATGTATTACAAAACAATGCTTAATACTGAACGATATCTTACCTTAGAAAACATACCATATAAACATAAAATTGCATTTTCTAAATTTAGATGTTCTAATCACAAATTAAATATTGAGATTGGTAGACAATAAAATATCCCATTTGATGATAGACTATGTTATTTTTGTCTGGATAACAATAATATACATGTTATTGATAGTGAATTTCATGCATTTTTCTATTGTTTTAAACACAGGGACATCCGTACCCAATATCTTTTTAATTGGTACCATGGGGGATGTTGAATGTCTGATCTTTATTCATTAATGGGGTCAAATAATGATGAAAGTATCCATAAAGTCGCAAGTTTTGTATACCATCTGTTAAACAACATCAATTCATAACTTTGTATGTATATGTATATCTACATGTGAAACAACATCAATTTGTATGTATTTATTTATTTATCTAAAAATGTATAATTAAATATGGATAGAAATAGTTACAAGGCAACTATGTGATTGTATACTATTTGTGTATATTGTGTAATTTTGGGCCGGTGGCCTGTATTTACTTCAATAAAATTGAGTTAGAGTTTGAGCTCGTGCTGGAACCAAATACGCATCAGGTTTATAAGGTGAACAGCCTCTAGTTGATAGAACAATGTAGGTAAAGGAAGTCGGCAAAATAGATCCGTAACTTCGGGAAAAGGATTGGCTCTAAGGATCGGGCCGGTCGGGCTGCGGTAGATAGCGGATCGAGTCCGAACCGCTCGTGGAAGCCTGCCCTCTGACAGCGAATACCTTCCGTGTGATTTTCTAAAATTTTGTATGTTTTGGATTTAGTCGTTTTTCGACATTCCGTGATTCCGTGAATTTTCTCTTTTTTGTATGTTTTTGACTTAATCGTTTTCGACATGCTGTTTTGGATATAGTTTTTTCTATGGTAGTTGGAAAGTGTTCGCGCGTCAGGAAACAGGCCTCGTGCATGGCACACAAACGGTCCCACGAGAAGATTCTTTTCCTGCGGCCCGGGATAACGATTAATGCGGAAGGTACGCTGGACGGTTTTCTAACCGCTGTATCAACCGCAGACAGGAGAGCAGGCTCGTATCGTGAATTAGGGCCAAAGCATACCGTGTCCCAATAAGTAGGTATCGCCGCAATCCGACGATAGGTAGGTAGCTGCATGGGAAGCGGCCGACCGGGAAATACAGAGCGGTTCAGCGGCGACGACGAAGACACCCCCGGACCGAAAGCAGCATTTCGGTTCGAGGGTGGGGAGCAGGCGAGTCGTCACTCCTTAATGTGGCTTCCTGTGAACTATATAGCGCTTTGTTCGCAGGGAACGGTCCAAAGCCCGTGTAAACACAGATGGGGGAGATCACCAATATATGGCGAAGCAATATTTATCGGGCGGCTCTTCAAGGCCTTTCGCAGAGGCAGTGTGGGGCGGTTGTGTGCTTGTTTAGAGTCTGGTTATTCACGCCTTACCATAGGTAAAATGACGCGACTGTAGCCCAATGATTTATCTTCCGATGTTCTATAGATTTAATGGCCCGTAGCGAATGGTTTTATCAAAAAGCGGCCCGCGCCGATGGGCTAGGTCAACAAAAAAACAAATTATGGCTCGGGTTCGACAAGGGTCACCGGCGCAAGCAATTGTGGGCCTTTGACCTCGCTATATCCGAAAATGTCAACTAGTGGTAGACAGGGCATATACTTTGCTATGATATCACGCATAAGATACGATTATAAAACCCGCATTTACTGCGGAGATGGCCGCCGGGTTGTGCGTGCCAATTGTGTCTGGGTTTTTTTTTTTTGGGGGGGGGGGCTGATTTTATTTTGTTTTCGACAATTTCTTGCAATATGTAACACGGACAAAATTGTAAGTGAATTAATTTCCTTCCGATGGTATATACATTATATAGGTGCAGAGAAAGGTTTTATCGCAAGGCAGTGCGCGCAGATTGGATGGGGGGGGGCGAAATCTGGCGCGCTTTCAACACGGGTCCATACTTGTGGTTTGTATGGGAGGTGGTCTGGAATAGGGACGGGAGCAGCGGAGGTGGCAGCAGCAGAGGACGGACGGAGCAGGCCTAAAAATCAAGGGGTGGCTCTGATGAAATCCGTAGAAGTGTCACAGGACGGCGGTACTCGATACGCTCAAAGGACGCAGTAAGTATAGGTTGCCACTCATTTAGGAACTCGGTAAGGAAGTAACGTCTTAGTTTGGCAACCATTTCACGGTGACCATATACACTGTCGACGGTGGGCCTTTCGAGAGGCTGCTCTGGACGCCGCCCAGTACGAGTATATTGCGATGTTTTTTCTTGGTTCTATTCTGGCTAGTTATATTTTGTATTCTGAAGTATAAGAGTGGGTCGGTGAAAACGGGCTGTGTTCAATGTCCGTAAATCATCAAATTACTTCTGGTGTTTGATTGTTTGCAGTCCATTTCCAAATTATTACATGTTTTGAATAATTTCAGAAATCATCATCATCATCATCATCATCATCATCATCCTCATCCTCATCATCATCATCATCACCATCACCATCACCATCATCATCATCATCATCATCATCATCATCATCATCATCATCATCATCATCATCATCATCATCATGATCATCACCACCATCATCATCATCATCATCATCATCATAAAACAATAATCGCAAACATCATCACCGTTTTCATTTACAAGAACATTCATAATTGATTTTAAAATCATACTCATTAAAATGTGCATGCGTTATTTTATACAATTAAGTTAATTGAAATAACATACATAACACATACAATCATTAATATGTATTTTATTCGTCATTATATCAATAATATATAACTGAATATGACAACCGTGTATGAATATTTTAGTCCATATTCAACACATACGATATTACTCTCAACATTTATGTATCAACATTCCTTAAACAAAAATCGAAAACGGCGTACAGTATTTCAATTTCATTTTTAGCGCCGTGTTTATCAAAACACCTGTGACAATATTTAACAAATTATAAGAATAAATGACATTTCACCTTTTCACATTTACATGCATGCGCCGATGCCGGCAGTAATACGCTAAAGCCAATGCCCAAAGGGAACGTGCACCATCTGCTATTATATTGTCTGACATAACAGCCTACGGACACTTCCACACGACATGTTACTCAAATCGCTGGAATCCAATATCAAGCTGTCAAATATTTCATCTGAATGGGAATGTGTAAGCAGGACATGTTAAGGCTCAACAATGTTTTTGTTTCAGGTTACCCAACTTACCCACATAGTAAGATCTAACACAATTGTATATGCGCATGCGTTTTGAGCTATGTGAATGCAAGGACATGTTGCATATAATATTCATATACACAAGGTACACATTTGTATAATTCACAGACCTAAGGAGTTGATAAAATTCATAAACGTTATGCGTCACTGTATTGCGCTCATGTAATGCGCACATATAATGTGCAAATGCGATGTGCTGATAATATTATCAGTCGTTATGCGCTTATCTAATGCACATAAATGAAATGATAATACGATGCTACAAATTGTGTCATGATGCGCATTCTATACATAGATTGTGACGTCACTACGTTACTGTCACCTCTAAACTAAAACGCATCACATTTCCCTGGTTTGGGGAATTATGCTTCCGCCAAAGTAGGTCTACGTAGGAATGAAATTTTAAAAATGAGAAAAAACTTTTTATATTGTGTGTTTAAAACGGAATTTTGTTTAAAGAAATGTTATTTAATTATGTTTAAATGTGATTCTGAATCTCTGTTAAAATTGATAGTGATAACCGATTAAGACCGGTGTGTACACAATGCATAATGCGTACATAAAATGTGCATGCCGTATACGGTGGCGCAAACATTACGTCAGCAACCACGTTCACACGTTATGCACACACACACACATTATGAAGTCGTGATTCAGCGACGCAGTGAGATATTATTGTGCACGTTGTTAGGATGAACGTGGCTATAAATGGCATATCTGTGAACTCCTATAAATCCAACTGTAATACAATTGACACCTTCATTTTACAAACTCCTCGAACCGAGTACGAATCATACCGGTAAACGGTCGGTTACTTGCCTTCTTGTTTCTTATCGGTTACGTTTCCTACCGGTTAAGATGTACATCCTCTTTCACTTAAATATCAGTTACCTACCTTCCCGGTTTATGTCGGTTCCCCCGTATACAGGTCAAAGTCGCATACCTCCGCTACCATTTAAATATGATCACTATTGTGTTAATGTCGGTTACCTCCGCTTTTGGTTATCGAACTGCTATAACCCTGCCATGATGCAATTAAAGGGGCCGTCCAACAGATTTTGGCATGTATTGAAGCATGTCATTAAATGCCTTATATTGATAAATTTAAACATTTGACCTAAAAATCTAAAGTAAAAAAAACAAGAATACACTTTTAAAAAAAGGAAAAAAAGTAACCCTCAACAGGGCTCGAACCACTGACCACTGGAGTCCTGTACTAAAATGTCTCCCGCCTAGACCACTCGACCATCCATGCTCATGCTTAGAGCGGATGTATTTTTTACCTATATCGTAATCCTCGTAGTTTCCCAAAATATAACTACAACAACAGAACTTTCCAAATTATTCAATCGTTTCGCGTCGCACGACGCTTTATATTTTCAGGTTTTCAAATCGTCAAAAGATGCATATAATGGATCTTTTAGAGCCTGGTAAATGGTCAGTATTACTGTTTCCTCACAAATATCATAACCAAAACGACAATTTGCGAATCTGAAACAACTTTATTTAATTTTGTCAATTCACCAAAACGTTAAACGGCCCCTTTAAATATGATCACTACCGCTTTAATGTCGGTTACCACCCCTTCACGGTCTGCTATTACCCTGCCATGATGCGGTTACCATTGCAAGTTCAACCAGGGAAGAAATTTGCTTTGTACGACTTTTACTTATCTTTTGAAACATTGGGACCTTTCTTATGAATATGACCCTATATCGCTCCCTTTGTGCAAAAATGTACCGTGTAACATTGAAATTAGAAGGCACACGGTACCTTTTTGCACCAATAGGGCGATATATTTATGTAAAGACATTATGATGAATAATATCATTTTAATAATACTCACACTGTTAGGGCCACGGGGATCTGCTAAGAGCTATAAACAAGTCAAATAACTGCACGGAGGCTGCTATTTAATAACCGTTAAACGCCTCCTGTTTTCATAGTGCTCGTTAGCGAGACCAAAGAAGCGGCAAACTATCAGTAACAAGTGGTGGATAATTCTTGATTTAAAACTTTATTTGAAAAAGGTAAGAACTACATTTGTTTTGCTTTGTTTTTGTTTTAAATCATATACAAGTCTTCTCCTTACGCGGACATGCTAAAACATAGTCGTATACAAGCTCAGCTGTGGAACATTTTATCGGCCATGGAGGCCTCATATGCGAAGGGCCATAAAGGGGCGTGCAATCGGATTTCACGTGGGACCCTTTGGACACACGTTGCATACTGACTGAAACATAATTAAATTGTTCTGCAAAATACGAGCATACTCACAAGCACCTTCCTCCATAAAGCATAAGAATATACGGGCCCAATATCATGTATGTGCATGTATTGTAGATGAGATCATTTCGAGTGGGTAGTGTAACAAGCTGCACCATAACCTAACATCGAAGAACGGAAGCACTAGAAGCAATAAAACATCAGTACTGTACTGTATAACTAAACGGGGACGTAATACTAAAAGGAATATTACACAGGTCAATTGTTACAAGTGTTTGTATCAGTCTCGTGGCTTACGCTATTTCGTATCACACTCGAGGCTCCGCCTCACGTGAGAAACGTCATCACACAAGTCACTCGACTGATACAAACACATGGAACAGTTGACTAGCGTACTATTCCGTATGTAATCATTTCATGTCACTTATACGCACAATAAGTCACAATAATATTAGCACGACCCAACGTGTGAGAAAATAAAATACCATACGAATCGCTTTCAGGTTAAACATGATATACATGGTGTCGTACTTGACGTGCCTTCTCCTGTTGACGTTATTTCCGGCGTCGACAATAGCATCATCGTCATCAACGGATCGTCCCGCGTGTAAGACTCGTAGAATATCTTTTTGAAGTATGAACTTGTCATGTTAACAAGTGAGGAATTTCGTTGAAAAAAACGTCAGGAAAATCACAGTGGCATTTGCATGTATAAAACACATTATTTAGCATAGCCATATAACATATTTTTTATAGACAAAAACACAATAAATTTTTCGAAATTAATATTTAAATAGCAAATAAAGTATTTTTCTAGACAGGTTTTTTACACTTATGTATGCAGGCTTTATAAAAAGGTATAAAGCGGACACAAACATGTTTAATTTAGATGTATCACTTTGGTTTCAGTTTGTGACGAGTTTCCGACGTACATCCGTGATCCCACGCAGACGCCAATGCTGCTAGCCGCCCTGATCTTCTTTAACCCGCGAACCGGAAAGTGCCAGTTCCAGACGCTAGCTACAGGCATAGTGGCGCCAGGCGAGAACAGCTTCCGGAATTTTCGAGAATGCATGATTACTTGCAAGCAGCCGCTGCCGCCGTTCGCGCAGGAAAAATAACTAAAAAAAATGTCATCAAATGACAGCTGAATCTGCTGAAAATAAACTACGAGCAAAACAGACGTCACCAATTGAAACTGAAATTACTCAATTTATTACTGAAATAAACTACGCACAAAATAATGACTGATATTCAATTGACATATAAATTGAAGTGGATAAATTATATACGCACACAATAATGACGTCATCAGCTGACTTCTATCTCTTTTGATTTATATTTTTTAACATTATTTCGATGTAATTAAATATGAAATTACAGGTTAATGTATTGACTTACGTATTCGAAATGATTTAAAAGAGATTAAGAGCTGTGTTTGTGAAACACAATGCCCCCTACTGCGCTTTGAAGCCGCTTTATTTAGGAACAATGTTATATTTTGACTGTTTAGGTCACAGTGACCTTGACCTTTGACCTAGTGACATCAACCATGTTTGATTGTAGATCTCAATGAAATGCATGCACGTGTGAAGTTCAAAGAACATAGACCCAAGAGTTTTCATTTTATGAGCAAGGTTAAAGTTTTGGGACAGACACACACATACAATGACAGACAGACATACAGGCCAAAAACAAAATACTCCATGATCATTCGATCTGGGGGGGGGGGGCATAAAAATATGCATACTACACATTTAATATCAATCTGAATATAAAGCACCAAGAATACAATAATCACAAATCCAGCAACCATATTGTTTACCAACATTCACTTTAAACTAACAACAATAATTGTACAATTAACAAATGCACACTTATTTTAAGATATATAAACGAGTGTGTTCCTATGACGACTTTAACCCATTTATGCCGAGTGGACTCTCCCATCCTTCTAAAGTGGATCGATTTATTTCCTAAATTATAGATGTCTAGTATATTTATTTTTATATTTAGAACATTCCTTGAAGCAAACAGCGCAGACCGTGTTTAGACGCCGCATTATGTGGCGTTTCATCTGGGTCTACGCTGTTTGTCAAGGCCCTGTTTTAACGCATTTATGCCTAGTGTCTAAAAAAGGCCTTGGCAAACAGCGTAGACCCAGATGAGACGCCGCATGATGCGGCGTCTCTTCAGGGTCTACGCTGTTTGCTTAAAATAATTTCTGTAAGAAATATTCTAAATGTAGAAATAAATTAACTAGACATCCCTATTTTTTAAAATAAATTGATCCAATTTAGAAAGATGGGAGAGTCCACTAGGCAAAAATGGATTGAGCATGTTGCAGATGTATAGAGTCAGAGTAACGAACGACAGCACGAACGGGACTATGTAAAAACAGCTTGCTGCAGTTAGCTCATTACCGGTAACCACAGTTCGTGTAAAATCTTCCGAGATATAGATGGAATATCAGTTGTCGATGTGTGTTTTTTTCATAAAAAAATATGTGTAATTTGCTAAAAAATGGTTAATCTTATATCGAAAAATGAACAGAAAATAGCGAATAGAAACACATTGCAGTACTTA
This sequence comes from Dreissena polymorpha, assembly GCF_020536995.1. Lineage (NCBI taxonomy): Eukaryota > Metazoa > Mollusca > Bivalvia > Myida > Dreissenidae > Dreissena > Dreissena polymorpha. The sequence goes on along the minus strand of NC_068359.1, from coordinate 126,094,994 downwards.
TTATTATTTTAATCTATAAAACGCAATCATCGCATGGAAGAAGGGATTCGGATCAACTCAAAGCTCTTCGCGTAATGAAAAGTTACCATTGGGATGAGTTTTGTGCTTCATGGAACATTTCTGGTTTGTTTATCTAGATTGTTTGCTGTTTTCTACATTGTGTCGAGGTTTCCGCGAGCGAGCTCGACACAAATCAGCACGCACCTCTCCTTGATGGACGTGTTTTCCCCACCATTCCGCGTCTTTTCATACATTGTAATCGTAAAGAGATATAGTTGTCTGGTATAATATGGTAAAAAAGAACAATACTATTGTCTCAAATAATATTATATTTGATGAATTGTAGATTTATAAACAAACTATTCTTTTATAAATTATGTCACTTTTGAGGCGGCGGTAAAAAGTCACAGGAGTACTCGCTTCTAAAATTCAGAAAGGCGTAAAAAGCACCTTAACGCAGAAGCGCATTACTTTATATGAAGTATTTGGTTGCTGTTTGCTCTACCCTTTTTATTTCAAAGTTATCAACATTAATATCATGATCACAGTACACGTACAAAGAAAAAAACTCGATCCCGGAAATTGGAAATATATTATGACGTCAAACGTGTCTGGATACTCGGATCGACTCTCTAATGTTGACATGTTCAAATCGTTCCGTAAAAACCGCTGACGTCTCTTTCGATGAAAGTCCTCGTATGTTAATATTAGTGTCGTTGTCTGACGCATAACTATGGCTAAACTGCGAGCGCTATTTACACTGTATCATAGACAATCCTTGAATACAGTAGTGAACTGATTTCCCTGCGCCTTATTGATACACTCTATTATACATCTTACTGACATTTATTCCAACGATTTTTGACAATGTCGTACAATTATGGATAATATAACCATTTGTTCGTGCACTATTTTTGGTATGGTTGAACAATTGATCATATAAACATCTGTTCGTGCACTATTTTTGGCATGGTTGGACAATTGATCATATTTGTCTTGTTCTGAGAAAATTGGGCAAAATGTATGTGCGTAAAGTGTCGTCCCAGATTAGCCTGTGCAGACCGCACAGGCTAATCAGGGACGACACTTTCCGCTTAAACTTGATTTTCGGTAAAAAGGGACATACTTTAAACGAAAAATACCATTAAAGCGGAAAGTGTCGTCCCGGATAAGCCTGTGCGGACTAATCAGGGCTACCACATTTGTACACGGGAATAGTATTCGGTTGGGCTGATAAGCGCGATACGGCTAGACAAGACGATGGTACAGAAAGTTGCGCATAAATATTTCCGGAGCAGCCGGTAATCGCCAAGGCGTAAATCCAGTATATTCTGTTCTCGTTCTCACCAAGAGTATAATGCTGTTAGCATTTTAAACATATGACCATGTTCAGGCATCTTATTGGATTTGTGTAACAAAACATACAATAAACAAAATACATATTTATTTATAAATGTATACAGTGTCATAAAGACGATGCAACAATATCGAAACATGAGCGTGTATATGTGTGAAACAGAAATGTCTATATTACATGCATAAACAAACGTGGAACAAACATTTGGGATATGTTCCCTACATTAAAGCCATGCATTTTTGTCCAATCCCTCGCATTCTTCGCCGCTCGAAATTCGTAAAATTCCATTTCAAGTCAATTTCACACAATGATGACGAAATGTTGAAGAAGAAGATATGTTAACTTAAAAGCCCTCGAAACAGTCTTTTCCGGAAAACGGAAAAAACTGCGTTTTGACAAGACATGTTAAAGACTAGTCCACGCCCCCTCCAGTCCCATTTTCTTTACAGGTGTGACCTTGAAGGTTCCGGTTAGAAGACATCTGTTACATTGGACACGTCCTCTAATACTAATTATATTCGTTCCAAGTTATGTCAAAATCCATCCATATATGACAAAGTTATGACAGAAAATAATTTTCAATTTTGACCTCTTAGACAAACCTTGACCATTGATGCAGAAAAAAACGTCCTCTGATGATGGTTTACAGGACGGACGCACAGACGCAAATACACACAGACAGACAGTGAGCCTGCTATTTGACGCCTTTTTTCGAGGCGGCAAATAAAACAACAGCAAAACCAAACATCCCCGCATATATATATAGAACTCCGTGTGTTTAATGGGCCAATGAGGAGTTTTGGATCGTTTCCATCCGGAAAGACTCTGCGATCGCTGAACTCTGCGTGTTTACCAACGATGAAGAACAACAGCATACCAACTTCTCCATTTTCCGACGAAAGCTTTTGTCCAGCAGGGCGTACACCAAAGGGTTCCAGATGACCTCCGTCTTAGCTAACCATGCGGCCGATCGGGTCAGAATTGGGTCGAGGGCGTGCGGGTTTGCGAACACGGTGTAGAAAGAGACGATTGCGTAAGGTGTCCACGATACGACGAAAGCCACTGAAATATTGTATTAAAATTGGATATATGCAGTACGGCGTCAATGACACTGCCCTTGCCACTGAAATAGTTATGTTCGTTGGAGTAGGGGGTGGTCCAATTAATTCAATAGACAAACATCAAAAACGAAAGTATTGTTCATTGGCAGATTAAGAAATATAAATCCAGCATCATTTCGATTTTGGTACGTTTAGATAAACATGTGTTGAACTTCAAAGATTATCGACGCAAAATGATAACAGAGGATATTAAGTACATTAAGTAATGTAAAATGTATTTATTACCATACAACGCGCGCGTATCAATTATATAGAACTAAACAATCAATAATACATAACTCAACAATGAATAATGAAGAACTCAACAATCAATTATCTCCGACAGGTATTTTTATAGAGTTAAGAATAAGCAACATTTCCATCACACTGCATCGCTATCATTAAACAAATGGCTACAACAAGCGCAATTGATGGCTCTTGATGGATTGTTACTAAGAGAGGACGAAATCAAATTGGTCGATAGTTTGACTAAATTTGGTCTCAGGGCATTGGAGTGAGTGAACGCAAATTGCCAATAAAAACTATGTACGACAGTTTTATTCCATTTTCGATGGGTTCCATTTTCGATGGGTTCCATTTTCGATGGGTTCCATTTTCGATGGGTTCCATTTTCGATGGGGTGCAGAGCGCAGAATAAACACTGTGTGCGCATATTCAATAATCATCGTTAACAGGTTAACGAAAAAGTACATTTCGCGAAATATTCAGACATAACTAAAAATAATTAGTTAATACAACACTTATTGTTCTTGCTTTTTAAATGCATGTGAGGGGGCAAAATGGACCTCACGGGGCACACAAACATATTTCCTCATACGAATTTTACGTGTGGCAAATCCGACGAATATCTAATCAATTTGGTGAAGCCGTAGCGTATTTCGCTAAAATAACTGTGTGCGTTGGTCCTGTAATAAAAGTACCTAATACGGCGTACTTGTAGGCGTACAGAATGTGTGTCTCCCCTGAACCGACCGACCCCTGACCCGACCGCCCCAATGTTTTACAGCGTTGTATCCAGAAAGGATTTAAATAAATATACTCAGAAATAGAATGCACTCTGTATTATTTATATATTCCACCTCACAAACTGGCCTTTTCAGAGTTTGTGTTCGCACAAACAACTTCATTTTAATGTATTTGACGTGAAAAATATTATGTTTTAAGTCTTTAAATTAAGCGCAAAACTGGTATATCACGACGAAGAAAGAGTGTTTTTTGTATATACATGTGTGTATTAATTTTTGGAAGACCGTGAACTATTTTACGATGTAATTAATTGTTCTTGTTGTTAAACAATCAAAACATTCAAACAGACAGGTGCAGCAAAAACAAGCGGAGGCATTGGATACACAGATGTCGATTTTTTAACTAACATGTTGATTATGCGCGGTTCAAAATGGGTGTGAACTTCTTTCAAGATCGCGGCACATTAGCCGGTAAGCGTTGGTTTGTAAAGTTGATGGGCAATAAATACATTTTATAAATACAAGTATTTATAGATATGCATCAGCATTTTTAATTCCACGACAAATCCTTTTTAATTCCTACGCGGATGGTATGTAAGAGTAGATCTATGCATATTTCACAAAATATAGCGAGAATAGTCAGGCGCTAGCATAGTGACGTCAAAAACCTAGTGACGTCAAATCATAGTGACGTCGAATTATAGTGACGTCAAATCTCTTTGAATTCAACAGCGGAAGAACCGGTACACACTTACAGACTAAACCCACTGATATCTTGACCAGGTGGAAAAACACACTTACAGACTAAACCCAATGATATCTTGACCAGATGGAAAAACACACTTACAGACTAAACCCAATGATATCTTGACCAGGTGGAAGTACACACTTACAGACTAAACCCAATGATATATTGACCAGGTGGAAGTACACACTTATAGACTAAACACAATGATATCTTGACCAGGTGGAAGTACACAGTTACAGACTAAACCCAATGATATCTTGACCAGGTGGAAGTACACAGTTACAGACTAAACTCAATGATATCTTGACCAGGTGGAAGTACACACTTACAGACTAAACCCAATGATATCTTGACCAGGTGGAAGTACACACTTACAGACTAAACCCAATGATATCTTGACCAGGTGGAAGTACACACTTACAGACTAAACCCAATGATATCTTGACCAGGTGGAAGTACACACTTACAGACTAAACCCAATGATATCTTGACCAGGTGAAAGTACACACTTACAGACTAAACCGAATGATATCTTGACCAGGTGGAAGTACACACTTACAGACTAAACCCAATGATATCTTGACCAGGTGGAAGTACACACTTACAGACTAACCCCAATGATATCTTGACCAAGTGGAAGTACACACTTACAGACTAAACCCAATGATATCTTGACCAGGTGGATCTGTTTTCTTCTTCTTTTAATCATCGCCTCGCTGGAAGCAGGTATCACTCGAACTGACGACTGGTGAACCTTTTATGTAAATAGTCAGGCATTGAATTAGACAGTTGAGTTGTTTCATAAAACATTAAAGTCGCTCTCATATACATTATCAGACAGACCTGATCAGATCTTCGGGCTATTACGCGGTCTCTTATCTCTTTCGGATTTAAAAATTATATGAAAATGAGCCTCGCTCTGAAAACAAAACGGTTTGAATGCATTTGCGTATTTCGCCTTCCCCGATTAGCCTTTTAGCCGCTTTTTTTCTTAGTAATTTTCTCTCCTATTCGTAGCGATATTCCAGTTTAGGCTAAACATGTCGTCCCTGATTAGCCTGTGTGGACTGCACATGTGAATCTGGATGACACTTTACGCACGTGCTTAAAACCTCTTTTTACCAGATCGACCCTTAACTATAAGTTCCATTTAATCGTTTTCAAATATTGTTACGGCACGGTTGTTTATACTGTTTGTAAACCCTTGATAGATATGAGCCTTGTTCTGAGAAAAGTGGGCTTGTGCATGTGCGTAAAGTGTCGTTCCAGATTCGCCTGTGCAGTCCGCACATGCTAATCAGGAACGACGCTTTCCGCCTAAACTTGATTTTCGGTAAGGAGGGACTTCCTTGAAACTAAAAATACCATAAAAGCGGAAAGTATCGTCCCTTATTAGCCTGTGCGCACTGCACAGGCTAATCTGGAACGGCACTTTACGCAAATGCATTATGCCAATTTTTCTCAGAACAAGGCTCATATGTGTTGTTTATGTTGATACTTCCTTATAGACATATCATAGTTATTTGTAGACAAGACTGCATAGTATCGTATCCTTTTCGGTGGTTTATAGAGAAATATCAGTGATTTAAAATTGTGAGTATATACATTTCTTTCATTAATCATGCATTAAAGTCGAAGAATTATTTTTCTTCGTAAATATTTGTATAATTACGTTGGGCTTACAAAAATAGGAGCTTTTCTTCCATTTACGACGCTTTGTATACACGTCCAAAAGCATTTATAGTATACAAAAATTAGTTTTTTATACAAATGTACAACGTGCTTTAATATAAATAACGCAATAAAACAAAGCAAACCCTGTACTTAAATCATAATATCAGTGTACATAATCCTGCACTTACCGTTTTGACGATCTGCACGTAGCAGACGCACATGAACGTCACCGGAAAGACGTAGCACACGGTCCCTATGAGTATCAGATACCCCAGACCGGCGCGACTGCGGTCATTCCAGGCGAGCCCGCAGCTGGTCCCATGCGCCTCCAGCCCGTATGCACCGAGCCCAAGCAGCGGAGATACCGCGAGAACCAGCGAGAGGAGCTGGCACGCGCCGAACGCTAGCGCCACCCGCCATTTTTCGACAGGCGCGTTACTGGTTGGCAGCGCCACTATGCCCTGGTAGCGGATGTAGGCGATGCAGACGTGAAGGAACATGGACGAGCATCCGAAGTAATAGACGATGAGCGCCTCGGCGATACAGGAGTCTTCTGACATATGCACTAACCAGTGGCCGGAAAACTCAGCGATTATCACTGGAATGTAGCCTAAAGCGGAGCTCAGCAAACCGTTCGTAATTATCGCAACTGTAAAGAACGAGGTCACGTTGACCATTTTCGGGTACTTCACGTACACGCCCATGGTAAGTCCGTTTAACGCGATTGCCAGAGCGAAAAGTAGCAATATCCATAGTCCGGACGTGATTTCAATCCACCGCGGGGAGTCAAAAGCGCTTGTTAGATTTAACATTTCGTTTTACCATTAAAATATTGCTTCACTACCAATTATTGCCAAAAAATGGTAGAACGTCTGCTACCTTATGCATAAATGTTCGCATGCAACTTTGTCGCACAGTCGACTGCAGGAATGTGCTGGCTGGTTAACGCAGTGGCTGGTACACACGTTTCTCAACAAGGCGACACGGGTTCAATCCCAGCTCCCGGCATATGTTGTTGGTGACCATTATAAAGGACTCGTGGGGTTTCCTTCTGGTTATCCGGTTTTCCAATACATCACAATACCACGTGAAAAATGTATATATTTCAGTAAAGCCGATGCAGCTGATCTAGTAAGTCAATTAGTTGGAAGTCCTGGAACACACCTCGGGTTCTCACATAATGCAACATCGGACAGGTAAGGACCTAATAAAGTTCGAAGCACATGCACACACACACCGCAAGTATGTTCGCCTAACGCACAGTCTCCGTTCAATGACATCTAAACATCGACAGTTTGGAGAGAACCAAGGAGTGTCTGTGGCGTCTTGTTTTCAATAACACATTGTTGTTCCCAGTTCAAATATGCATCAACATAGGTCAATAACATTTAATTGTGCGGGAGACGGTTGAAAATAAATCATAGAGAATGTAACTAATTAGTCAGTTTTGGAAAGTATAAATTAGTTTCCAATTATTTCAATATTTCATCACACACAAAACTTTTCTGACGGTCACCATATCTATCAAGTGCTCTGTTATGTACAGATCCTGTTTTGTAATCTGATCAGAGTAATGTGTCCGACATTTGGATGTTCGATCCGTCAATTAGGAAAATAGTTAATTGGATTGGGAAAGTGTCATTTTTGTGTATGAAGTTAACATCCAAGAAAACGCCAATCAAAAGTCAGATACGTTTTAGTTTAAAAAAATTATCTGGCGACTCACTGCGTTGTAGCTTATAAAAATGTAAATTACTCAGCAGATATTTTCAATTGTAAAATACAAACAATTGTGGTAATTTGGGAAAGGTATCGGATCCCTTAGTGAGGGGCATTTTACGTCTAGAAATCCGTTTTTTTAAGAATAGCCATAATTTAATCATGTTCACAACAATATCATTCAGATTACATGTATTTGTTTGTACAAGATATCGCGGTGAATAAAATACTAGAAAAGTACCTACATTGATCATGCATGTTATCTGCGCATTAAAAAAAGATCTTTTTTAATGATTTTTTAAGAAGAATGTTTAACAGAAGTTTTGGGAAAATATATACTACATAGCTTGCGGAATGGGCCCTAGTGTCCCCCATAAAACTTCATTAAAAGGGCTGTGATTTTCATCGATTCTACTCAATACACGCCATATGGTATTAAATAAACAAGAGATTGCCAAGCAATATAGTCCCCTTCCGGTGAAACTCCACCATTGTCAGATTAAAAAAATAAATATATATATTTGTTGCCATAGCAACCAGAATTCTTGACGTAGTAAAAAATGAAATGACGTGCATAATGTCCATATTGCCATCTATCCATGTTTCAAGTTTCATGAAAAAATGAAGAACTTTTAAAGTTATCGCGGGATCCAGAAAATTGTGACGGACAGACAGACATACTGACTGACTGACTGATGCACAGAGTGCAAACCATAATTCCCCACCGTTAGGGGACAAATTAACATGTTGCTATGAACAAGCGTGGAATACGATAATGAAAACCGCGGACCATTTTCCACACTTTCACTCAAGCCGAGAACTGCTCACAAGTTTCAACTGACTTGGACTATCTACCATGCATGTGGGTGACGCGATCAATAGTGTCATTTTATGGACAAAATTGTTCAAAACTTGTAACGGTCAATTACGCTTACTACCTTTCGCTTAAGCATGAAAACAAGAGAACATTGATGGCCCTATAGCGGACAGCAGAGTTCACGGACATCAGTTATTGAAGAAACCACGAATTGACCTGATGAAAGCACGAATATAGTTAGAGAACAAAAGAATAGACTTAATAAGAAACCACGATTTGACCTGATGAAAGCACGAATATAGTTAGAGAACAAAAGGATATACTTAATGAGCCGTGTGCATGTGCGCAAAGTGTCATCCCAGATTAGCCTGTGCAGTCCGCACAGGCTAATCAGGGACGACACTTTCCGCCTAAACTTGATTTTCGGTAAGGAGGGACTTCCTTGAAACTAAAAATACCATAAAAGCGGACAGTGTCGTCCCTGATTCGCCTGTGCGGACTACACAGGTTAATCTGGGATGACACTTTACGCCTGTTTTCTCAGAACTCAGCTCTAATGAACAATAAATGTGTCCATAGGTAACAGATGCGTTAACATTCAATTTTTGTCTAAAAGCTCCGCTTATGTCACACGTAAGCTGTTGATGGCTAACTTTGATTATTGACCTCATTGCGTGACAATGACCTTTAAGACAGGAGATACATGTGACATTGACCTTTAAGGAAACAGGAGATACATGTGACATTTGACCTTTAAGGAGACAGGAGATAATGTGACATTGACCTTTAAGGAGACAGGAGATACATGTGACATTGACCTTTAAGGAGACAGGAGATACGTGTGACATTGACCTTTAAGGAGACAAGAGAAACGTGTGACATTGAGCTTTAAGGAGACAGGAGATACACGTGACATTGACCTTTAAGGAGACAGGAGATACAAGTGACATTCGATATCCTCATGTTCATCATTTGTCGTGAACTGGTATTACATAGAGAATACTAGGTTAGCGTTGAATACAGAGAAGTTTATGTTGCGAGGCTTGGAACAAAATGATATCTATGTCAACATACATGTATAATTTAATATATAAATACAAAACGAATTTGTGCCAACCGATTCAAAGATAAAATACTAGCATAATTCTTATAAAGTTCACAAAGGCGCCGGTTTATTTACGTTAAGGAAGATACGAAATGGTTTTGATTCTCCGCCTTTCGAAACTAGAGTATGCGCCGGGACCTATTATGGACACTACTGAATCAGCTGGTCTATCTACAAAAACTTTGCCATGTCATAACGTTTAATGATTTTTGGTTATGGCTCTCAAAGTTGTTTGTCTGTGCCACAAAATGCACCATTAATTTGTAATTGCAGAAGAACGATACAATCAAGTTTACTTAAGGATCAATTACATGTAGTACGATGAAGGCATCAATCAGAATTTTCAGTTCATGAAAATGAAATGACTTGTTCACTCTTGTTTTTAATTAGTTGGGTAAGTCTGTGTTTAAGATCATCAGAACTTGGCAGTTACGCGCCTTATCAGTTGTACTACGACCTACAGTTTGTAGCAATGCATTACGTATCCGCTTAAACGAACGGTATCGCATGGCGAAATAAAACACAACACACTGTTCATCATAATGCAATTTATCATTTAAAAGTTATTTTTGTAACAAAGACGTAAGACAAACATAGAATAAATAATGTCTCGGTTAGAAAACTGCATATTGAGTGGTCATTCATAACGAAGGGGCCATTTTGGAGAAAATAGTTCCGGGGACAATTGTCGACGCGATGACGCCTATTGATGTCTCAGTACGAGAAGTGTACTATCTAGATTAAGTATTTTAAGAGTATATATCATTTAAAAATGAATGTATGCATATTCAACTTAAACAACTTTTCTTTCATCATACTGCTACATTTGATCACTTTTACTAAAGAAACAATATAACATAGAGATTTTAAAGATATCAACACGTCATTGCATATTGTTAATAAATGGGACTCATAAAAAACAACGACAAAAACGACTGTCCGACCTACCTATACTCATCATGACGTTGGTAATTTGGACAAATGACATTGTATTGGTCTAATGAGCTCTCAAAATAATGTAATTTCTATTACCAAATTAGTTAAAAATAGTGTGCGTTAATCAGTGCAACGTTTTGTGCTCTGTGAATAGTTCCCAATAAAGTTTAAAGCACGTATTTATACGATGCAGATGACCTGTCTGCTCTTCTCACACTATCTCGCGAATAAATTACGCCTACGCTTTTCCTTTAATCTCACATATTTTGTATATTTTTTTAAAATAAAAAGGACATGACGAGTAATTATGACAAGTTTACCGGGAACATATCTCTTACTAACGCCGACAATGACCAATTGAGCCTTATTAGCAACCGGTAGACCCTTGTGTAGCACATTAAGAAAACAACGCACAGTGAGACTGCAACATGCAATCAACATTTCTTTCAAAACTCATTTAATTAAACGGTAAGTTCTTATGACGTATAACAAACAATAAATTCATCAATAGTTTTTCCCCAAACGGGAAAAGTACCGGTACTGCGCTAATTGGGAAAAAATAACGCAAACAAACTGGACCTTAGAAAATTAGCGTCGTTAAAATTTCGATTGGGAATTACGGGTCCTTTTAATTGTTTGTTACTAAATTGCACCGTAACATCTAAATATTCTATTACTGTTATTTTTGCTGAAATGTTCAGTTTCAGAGCTCATTTTATTTGTTCACTTGTAAAAAAATGCGCGTTTGGAACGAACATTGATGCTACTTATCTTCAATATGGCAATTATTTTGGACGTCAATTTGGAATTTTTATAATCTTTCCTCGATTGGGAAACGTCCTTTACGAGTATTTTATAAAGAAGGAAAACTAATCATTTAATTTCACACATGAAGTTTTAGCAATGTACACATTTATATACAAACATAGATTTAAATAACCCAACTTCCTATGATTTGAAGTGAATATTTTTTATAAAAACTATTATAGCCTCTTTTCATGTGTATGCGATCATTAACTTTGTATTCCAAATGCACATATGCGCCCCGCTTTGGGAAAACAGGGCTAAATGCATGTGCGTAAAATGTCGTCTCAGATTAGACTGTGCAGTCCGCCCAGGCCACTCTGTGAGGACACTCCGCCTTAACTGGATTCTTGCTAAGAATAGATTTCCTTTAAAACGAAACATTCCATAAAGCGGAACTGGCCTTCTTGATGAGCCTGTGCGGATTGCACAGACTTATCTAAGACGACATTTTACGCACATGCATTTAGCACGGTTTCCCCAAAACGAGGCTCATATATGTGCAGTTATAATACAAATTAATGACGTATTTCCACAAGACATACGCCCCCAAGATTGGCCCTCCTAGTGTTCATCACTTAGAACACTTTTATTAAGTATAAATAAAGAACTATTTATAATACGAGAAATGTGTTTTAAACGCCCAGTCTTAACCTGCAAATTATATTCTGATAAACTATTAATAACTGTTTGTTCTTATTTCTGTTAGCGATAAAATAAACTTATAATCAATAGTGCAATGCATTTAGTTCAAGACATCGCAAGTCTATTGCTTGATCAATTACTTAATAACGTTCTGTTCATACAAGTTTTTGTAAGTGATACATTATTACATGTATTCCTAAATGAAATGACCATAATTAATAAATAACAACAAAAGCCCGTTCTTCGAACACCGGATTTCATTAAGTTTTCTATAGATTGACAAGAAATATCTTTAAAAAAGATATACGGCGTTCATTGTGGTTTTGGTTGATGAAATATAAAGAGTTACATCAATGAGACAGTAAATGCCTTTTTCTGCGCAGTTCTTAGCAGCATCACATTTAAATATTGCATTGCGCCAGATTTCGTGGCTTATATTAGATATTCTTAGAACAGACATGTTGAAGTGGGTTTTCGGACATAGTTCTGATTCTATTGTAAATAGTATCTTGAATCATCGCGCACATGCTTAACAATTGGTCGCTATGGTGGAATAATTCGTATTAAATTAAATTAAAACTTATAATGGAATTATTGAAAAAAATCTTTTATAAACATACCGTAATTATATCGCCGAATATCTGCAGTTAAGATATTTCCGGTCATGTTGACCGGGTTAATGCGATAGAGTTTTTGTAATGAGTCTTGAACTGACCGCGAACTGAACTTTATACCTTGCGAGATGGAATGCTATGCATTTAAGTGAGGTAACAATTTCACTGCTGGAACGACGGATTGTTTAAAGCTTTATACTTTTACATGTTTTTTTAGGTGTTTTGAAAACAATTAACATATTTTGATCAAAACTAAAATCAGGATAGGAAACAACAATAGTTATATAATCTAAACTATACGTGATCACAGAATGCAATACGGTAGTAATAATAGGGTAGTAATAATTAAATATGAGAACACAGCCTTTAAGTACTTCATGAGCTTCGTCAATGGGAAGTGAAGCCGCGGTTAACCCTTTGCATGCTGGGAAATTTGTCGTCTGCTAAAATGTCGTCTGCTGAATTTCTAAAATTTGCATTTTCTTCAAAAACAATACAAAGAATACTATCAGAATAGCAAACAGTTTGGATCCTGATGAGACGCCACGTTCTGTGGCGTCTCATCTGGATCCAAACTGTTTGCAAAGGCCTTCAAAATTTGGTTCCAGCACTGAAAGAGTTAAGCTTTTTTGTCCTATCCAATTAGACGTATCACATTTAGACGTAGGAACAAAATGAAACGACGTGCATAATGTCCATATTGCCATCTATCCATGTTTCAAGTTTCATGAAAAAAAATGAAGAACTTTTAAAGTTATCACAGGATCCAGAAAACCACCATTGTCAGCAGTATTTCTAGTCTATTTGTTGCCATAGCAACCAAAATTTTTGACGTAGGAACAAAATGAAATGACCCATATTTCGAACTTGACCTAGACATCATCTAGATACAACTTTTGACCAAGTTTGGTGAAGATCAAATGAAAACTACTTGAATTAGAGAGCAGACAGCATGCTCAATGTTTTAAAACGCACTAAGTGACCCCGTGACCTAGTTTTTGACCTGCCATGACCCATTTTCGAACTTGGCCTAGACATCATCTAGCAACAACTTCTGGCCAAGTTTGGTGAAGGTCTGATGAAAACTATTTGAATTAGAGAGCGGACAACATGATGAATGTTTAAAACGCACTAAGTGACCCTGTGACCTAGTTTTTGACCCGGCAAGGCCCACGTTCGAACTTGGCCTAGACATCATCTAGATACAACTTCTTACCAAGTTTGGTGAATATCAGATGAAAACTACTTGAATTAGAGAGCGGACAGGGACTGACAGACGGACCGACAAGCTCACTCTTATATACCCCCCTAAACTTCGTTTAGTGGGGGTATAATGACGTGCATAATGTCCATATTGCCATCTTTCCATATTTCAAGTTTCATGAACAGATATTAAGAACTTTTAAAGTTATCGCAGGATCCAGAAAAGTGTGACTGACTGACAGACAGAGCGCAAACCAGAAGTCTCCGGTGAAACCAGTAGGGGTGACTGACTGACAGACAGAGCGCAAACCAGAAGTCTCCGGTGAAACCGATAGGGGAAGTCTCCGGTGAAACCAGTAGGGGACAATAAATATTGCTTCCTAAAGGTAGTGACAAGTTCTTTTTAACATTTGACCTAATTACCAAGTTTTTGGACTCGCATGACCCACATTCAAACTTTACCCAAATATTGTCAAGATAACCTAGATTTGGATGCAAATGACCAAAAACTCGGTCAAGATACACACTGTGACCAAGTTTCTTCAAGATTGAGTCCTGTATGTGGCGTCTATATTGGGAGCAAGGTTTTTCTAAGATTTGATATGGTGACCTAGCTTTAATACATTTATGACTAGCGCCTAGAAAAAATGCCTTGGCAAACAGCGAAGACACAGATGAGACGCCGCATGATGCAGCGTCTGATCAAGGTCTGCACTGTTTGCTTAAAGGAATTTCTGTAAGAAATATTCTAAATATAGAAATAAATATACTAGACATCCCTTATTTTGGAAATAAATTGATCCAATTTAGAAGGATGGGAGAGTCCACTCGTTATAAATGGGTTAACGGCACATGACCAAGATTCAAACTCAGTCAATGAACATTCAGACCAAGTAAAATTGAGGCATTAATGTTGTGTCTCGACCGGTTTAAGGTGTTTCTGCGATTTGACCTGATGTACCTGGTTTTTGGATTTACAGGACATAGATTTGCACTATGTTTAATACTGTAAAGACAAAATTGTGACCAACTTTCATCCAGACTTAGTCATAAATGTTGCCTCTGGAGTGGTAACAAGGCTTTCCTTAGGTTTGACCTTAACACCCTTCATATTTGACGAAGTGACCTATTATTTCAACGTACGTGATTCAGATTTAAAATAAGCTTAGATATTGTCAACATAAATATTATGACCAAGTGTCATCAAGATGTAGTCATGAAAGAGGCCTATGTAGGGGTAACAATATTTGTCTAAGAGTTGACCTGGGATTCCATATTGCGGACGCACATTCACCACTTTCCTCCAAGCTATTTTCAAGATGAACAATCTGACCAAACTTCCTTAAAATTTTATTAAAAATGTGGATTCTAGAGCAATAAAGAGCTAAGCGTTTACAAGCCTGATACACAACATACAACGAAGGACACCTGGTCTCTCAATAGCCCACCTCGAGCACTTTGTGTTCAAGAGAGCTAAAAATCATTATAATTAACTACCTATGTATGCTCAATTTAAATACTTCAATCACTAAACAAAAGCCATATAAGAGACGACTGAATGATCATCCAGATTAATTTTAATGTGATTCACCTATTGTGGGTTTGCCCATTTAATGTGATTCAACTTTTGTGGGTGTGCCCATTTAATGTGATTCACCTTTTGTGGGTTTGCCCATTTAATGTTATTCACCTTTTGTGGGTTTGCCCATTAAATGTCATTCACCTTTTGTGGGTTTGCCCGTTTAATGTGATTCATCTTTTGTGGGTTTCCCCATTTAATGCGATTCGTCTTTTCTGGGTTTGCCCATTTAATGTGATTCAACTTTTGTGGGTGTGCCCATTTATTGTGATTCACCTTTTGTGGGTTTGACCATTTGATGTGATTCACCTTTTGTGGGTTTGCCCATTTAATGTGATACACCTTTTGTGTGTTTGCCCATTAAATGTGATTCATCTTTTGTGGGTGTGCCCATTTAATGTGATTCACCTTTTGTGGGTTTGCCCATTTGATGTGATTCAACTTTTGTGGGTTTGCCCATTTAATGTGATTCACCTTTTGTCGGTGTGCCCATTTAATGTGATTCACCCCTTTGTGGGTTTGCCCATTTAATGTGATTCACCTTTTGTGGGTTTCCCCATTTAATGTGATTCACCTTTTGTGGGTGTGCCCATTTAATGAGATTCACCTTTTGTGGGTTTGCCCATTTAATATGATTCACCTTTTGTGGGTTTGCCCATTTAATGTGATTCACCTTTTGTGGGTGTGCCCATTTAATGTGATTCACTTTTTGTGGTTGTGCCCATTTAATGTGATTCACCTTTTGTGGGTTTGCCCATTTAATTGATTCATCTTTTGTTGGTTTGCCCATTAAGTGTGATTCTCCTTTTGTGGGTTTGCCCATTAAATGTGATTCTCCTTTTGTGGGTTTGCCCATTAAATGTGATTCACCTTTTGTGGGTTTGCCCATTTAATGTGATTCACCTTTTGTGGGTGTGCCCATTTAATGTGATTCACTTTTTGTGGTTGTGCCCATTAAGTGTGATTCTCCTTTTGTGGGTTTGCCCATTTAATGTGATTCATCTTTTGTTGGTTTGCCCATTAAGCCATTAAGTGTGATTCTCCTTTTGTGGGTTTGCCCATTAAATGTGATTCTCCTTTTGTGGGTTTGCCCATTAAATGTGATTCATCTTTTGTGGGTTCGCCCATTAAGTGTGATTCTCCTTTTGTGGGTTTGCCCATTAAGTGTGATTCACCTTTTGTGGGAGTGCCTGTGAACAGAAGTCTTCCACACCATAATTTTGTACAAAGCAAGTCAACGTTGGGTAAGCAAACAATGTGACAAAAACTGTCTTATAGAACAATAACCTTTAATACAATAGATAGTTAAAATGTCTTGCTGAACCGTAGAATAAAAATGTGCCAGAGTGACATAATTCTTTGTTCAATCCATGTTAAAAATTACAAATGCGCTTGAAACATCATTGTTAAGGCTGGAGCCTTGTTCTTTGTCAGTATGATGTCAAATTTTGGTATGACGTAGTCCGTGGATATAGATATGATGAAGTCACAGGCAAATCTTCACAGGGAATCTCTGTCCTTAGGGGGGTTCAGCTTTCTGAATTTCTTTGCTGGCCTAAAAATACAAAACCAAAAGATTATTAACTATCATCGCTAGGTTTTGTTATTTACAAACTGAAAAAAATATTTAGAATTTTGTCTCTGTGATCGGTTACTTACAATTAACCCATTTATGCCGAGTGGACTCTTCCATCTTTCTAAATTGGATCAATTTATTCCCACAATTAGGGATGTCTAGTACATTTATTTCTATATTTAGAATATTTCTTACAGAAATTCCTTTAAGCAAACAGCGCAGACCCAGATGAGACACCGCATCATTCCTTTTTTCTAGACGGTAGGCATAATGGGTTAAAATTCAATGAGTATGTGTGTTTGTGTTTTGGGAAGTCATGCATGAAAGACAGATAATCTACATACTTATCTTGTCTAGCTATAGAAACAACACAAAATTATATTTTCTGTTTTGCTTCATTAAAAACAATACATTAAAAGGCTAAGGCCACCAAATATTATTCAATTTATTTTTAACAGGACATCAGTTCCAGTTATAGTTAATGATATTTACTTCAATGACAACTATTTGATATGCAAGAAATGCATTTAGTAATGTTCTGTATATGAACTAAATTCAAGTTCTAATTAACAATTTTTGAATTACATGACTATTTTGCAAATCAACTCCTTGCGAGATAAATATGAATATAATATAACACATACTGGTATGTATTGTAATATTTAGTATTTTATTAATGAATTCCAAAAATTAAAGGACTGCAAAATTTTAAGATAAAGCAAATTGTTTTTGTTTTTTTCAAATGGTAATAAAAAGCCTCTAAAAGTGAAATAGAGGTGAAGCACAAACTTATCTTCACAAAATTCAGGACAAATTTGTATAATACACAGTTGTATTGACTAGCACTGAATTCAATGGAATTTAAAACCTACAATTTCTTTCTTTTGCAGTTTTGTAAATGTATTTAATATACATAAAAAGCACACTTTTTCTGCAATAAGTGTAATTTTTCTGTTTTTCTAAGAATATTAAAGCCACACAACTTATTTAACATAGTAAATATAAGTATAAACAAGAGCACCGCCTTGCGGGTGCAGACTGCTCATCTATTTTCTTTTTAAAGGTGAAGGGACTCTCATTTTCAATCACAAAGGAGGGAGGGGTGGAGTGAAGAGGGGTGTATAGTGTGGGGTTGTGGACATTTATTACATTATCTTCCAAAAAAGGGAAAAAAAAAAAATCGGGGGCGGGGGGAGGATGGGGGGGGGGGGGATTTTTTGGGTGAGATGGTTGAACGGTATTTCAAACATTACCGTTTAAAAAAAAAAAAATTGGGGGGGGGGGGGTATAGTGTGAGGGTGTGGTGGTAATTTGTAAGATGATCTTAAAAAAAAAAAAAAAAAAAAATTGGGGGGGGGGTGGGGTGGGGGTGGGGGGTGGGGGTATAGTGTGAGGGTGTGGTGGTCATTTGTGAGACGATCTTAAAATAAAAAAAAATAGGGAGGGGAGGGGGGGAGGGGGGGGGGGAGGGGGAGGGCACGGGGGATGGTTTGGGTGGAGTCTATTGTGGTATGTCAGGTAAGAGTAGTTTTGTCAAAGTATCAGTCAAATGTAATGATAAATAAAGAAGTTATGGCAATTTTAGCAAAATTTAATAATTTGACCTTGAGAGTCAAGGTCATTCAAAGGTCAAGGTAAAAAATTCAACTTGCCAGGTACAGTAACCTCATGATAGCATGAAAGTATTTGAAGTTTGAAAGCAATAGCCTTGATACTTAAGAAGTAAAGTGGATCAAACACAAAATTTAACCATATATTCAAAGTTACTAAGTCAAAAAAAGGGCCATAATTCCGTTACAATGACAACCAGAGTTATGCAACTTGTCCTTTTACTGTACCCTTAAGAGAGTTTGAAAGTGTTCCAAGTATGAAAGCAATATGTATGATACTTTAGGGGTAAAGTGGACCAAAACACAAATCTTAACCAAATTTTCAATTTTCTAAGTATAAAGGGCCCATAATTCCGTCCAAATGCCAGTCAGAGTTACATAACATTGCCTGCACGGTCCCCTTATGATAGTTAATAAGTGTTGCAAGTATGAAAGCAATAGCTTTGATACTGTAGGAATAAAGTGGACCTAAACACAAAACATAACCAAATTTTCAATTTTCTAAGTATAAAAAGGGCACATAATTCTGTCAAAATGCCAGTCAGAGTTACATTACTTTGCCTGCACAGTCCCCTTATGATAATTAGTAAGTGTTGCAAGTATGAAAGCAATAGCTTTGATACTTAAGGAATAAAATGGACCTAAACACAAAACTTAAACAAAATTTTCAATTTTCTAAGTATAAAAAGGGCACATAATTCTGTCAAAATGCACGCCAGAGTTATCTAACTTTGCCTGCCCAGTCCCCTCATGATAGTAAGTAAGTGTACCAAGTTTAAATGCAATAGCATTGATACTTTCTGAGAAAAGTGGACCTAAACGCAAAACTTAACCAAAATTTTCAATTTTCTAAGTATAAAAAGGGCACATAATTCTGTCAAAATGCACGCCAGAGTTATCTTACTTTGCCTGCCCAGTCCCCTCATGATAGTAAGTAAGTGTACCAAGTTTGAATGCAATAGCATTGATACTTTCTGAGCAAAGTGGACCTAAACGCAAAACTTAACCAGACGCCAACGCCGACGCCAACGCCTACGCCAAGGTGATGACAATAGCTCATAATTTTTTTTCAAAAAATAGATGAGCTAATAAGAAACATATTTTATCCATGCCAATTAGAATACATCTGGTGGTTACAAGGTAGAAGCTAGTCTTTTTCGCACTTTAAAACTTAAAAATAATCGCGTTTGTTGAAATGGACGTATACGTCTAGAAATCCTACTTTCGGTTTTAAAAGCGGTACTGTTTGAAAAATAATAAATTACTTGCTAACTAGGCTATAGATTTAATTTTATCTATGCCAATTAGAATATATCTGGTAGTTACAAGGTAGAAATCCATCATTTTTGCACCTTAAAACTTAAAAATAATCGCGTTTGTCGAAATGGACGTATACATATAGAAATCCTACTTTTGGTTTTAAAAGCGGTACCGTTTGAAAAAAAATTAATTAGTTGCTAACTAGGCTATAAGTTTAATGACAATTTCGCACACTTTCAAATTGCATCTATACGTATTGATTAACATGTATTTCATTTCAAGGTCAGAGGCTTTAAATGTGCATTATATCACAGAAACACCAGTGCCAATTTTTTGATGAGTTTTGTGAACACTAAAACCACTTTTTGAGAAGATAATTACCTTGGGAACCATTGATGCTTGGTGGTGTAGGTGATGTTGCTGAGCTCCTGAATGTTGGGACCCTTGGGCTTGTAGCGGGTCTCAAACCTGCGAATGACTTCGTCTTTCAAGATTGATGTGCCCTCCTCCAGCTCGTGTACAGCGTACTCCATCCCCTGAACATATATGTATAATACAAAGGCATAAAGTGTTGTCCAAGATTAGCCTGTGCAGTCAGCACAGACTATTGTATTCAGGGATAACACTTTCTGCTTTTATTATAGTGTTTGTTTAAAAAAAGTCTTTTCTTACCAGAAATCCAGTTACGGCGGAAAGTGTGATCCCTAATGAGGGAACTGCACAATATAATCTGGTTAGCCACTTTACGCATATGCAATAAAATGTCTTCACAGAGGAGCTCATGTACTTTATTTCACCAGGGTTAATACTAACCGTTAACGAGGGTATACCAGGGTAAATACTAACCGTAAACGAGGGTATACCAGGGTTAATACTAACCGTAAACAATGGTATACCAGGGTTAATACTAACCCTTAACGAGGGTATACCAGGGTGAATACTAACCGTTGACGAGGGTATACCAGGGTTAATACTAACCGTTAACAGGGGTATACCAGGGTGAATACTAACCGTTAACAAGGGTAAACCAGGGTTAATACTAACCGTTAACGAGGGTATACCAGGGTTAATACTAACCTTTAACAGGGGTATATAACATTTTTATATAAAGTCTCAAAAGGGTGAGGGTTTAAAACAAGAGAACCGCATAACGGGTGCCACGCTCAGCTGCGAAAGCTTGTCATTTGTTTTTTAGAGGTCACAGTGACCTTGACATTTGACCTAGTGACCCGGAAATGGGTGTGGCGTGAAAAAGTCATCACGATGCATGTACATATGAAGTTTCAATGTTGTAGGTGGAAGCACTATGATGTTAGAGGCAAAGTTAAAGTTTTATATTAGAGGTCACAGTGACCTTGACATTTGACATAGTGACCCAAAAATGGGTGTGGCTTGTAGAAGTCATCATGGTGCATGTACATATGAAGTATCAAAGTTGTAGGTGGAAGCACTATGATGTAAGAGGCAAAGTTAAAGTTTTATATTAGAGGTCACAGTGACCTTGACCTTTGACCTAGTGACCCAAAAATGGGTGTGCCATGTAGAACTCATCAAGGTGCATGTACATATGAAGTTTCAAATTTGTAGGTGGAAGCACTTTAATTTTAGAGCCAATGTAAAGGTTTAAGCACGACGCCCGGACGGCGGACGACAAGGAGGCTATGACTATACCTCGGATTTTCTCCGAAAACAGCTGAGCTAAAAATAGGAATTATGAGGGTTCATATGATTTTACGGTCAGTTTTAATTAATTTTGCTCCAACTGTCAGCAGAACAAATGAGAACAGGAACAGGAGAGAACTTAAAAAAAATAAAGAATAGCTATATGTAGCAAAATAGCTTAAGTGTTTAGTGAACTTGTTTTTTTGAAGTCATTTTTCTCAAAAACTCATTCCCATTTTGGTAAAGTTTGGTAAATACTCGATGAAAACAAGAGAGTGTACCAACAGACAGACATACCTGGGACAAGAAAATGCCACAAATTTTTATTCTATTTCAAAATCCAGTCTGAAAATTCCTTTATGATGCTTGAAATCAATGTACCTATGAAGTTTCATGATCCTAGTCATAAGCGTTCTTGAGTTATCATCCGGAAACCATTTTACTATTTCGGGTCACCGTGACCTTGACCTTTGACCTAGTGACCTGAAAATTAATAGGGGTCATCTGCGAGTCATGATCAATCTACCTATCAAGTTTCATGATCCTAGGAATGAGCGTTCTTTAGTTATAATCCGGAAACCATTTTACTATTACGGGTCACCGTGAACTTAACCTTTGACCTAGTGACCTCAAAATCGATAGGGGTCATCTGCGAGTCATGATCAATGTACCTATGAAGTTTCATGATCCTAGGCATAAGCGTTCTTGAGTAATCATCCGGAAACCATTTTACTATTTTATGTCACCATGACCTTGACCTTTGACCTAATGACCTCAAAATCAATAGGTGTCATCTGCGAGTCATGATCAATGTACCTATGAAGTTTCATGATCCTAGGCATAAGCGTTCTTGAGTTATCGTCAGGAAACCATTTTACTATTTCGGGTCACCGTGACCTTGACCTTTGACCTAGTGACCTGACAATTAATAGGGGTCATCTGCCAGCCATTATCAATCTACCTACGAAGTTTCATGATCCTAGGCATAAGCGTTCTTGAGTTATTATCCGGAAACCATTTTACTATTTCGGGTCACTGTGACCTTGACCTTTGACCTAGTGACCTGAAAATCAATAGGGGTCATCTGCGAGTCATGATCAATCTACCTATCAAGTTTCATGATCCTAACCCTAAGCGTTCTTGAGTTATCATCCGGAAACCATTTTACTATTTTGGGTCACTGTGACCTTGACCTTTGACCTAGTGACCTGAAAATCAATAGGGGTCATCTGCGAGTCATGATCAATCAACTTATCAAGTTTCATGATCCTAGGCCTAAGCGTTCTTGAGTTATCATCCGGAATCCATTTTACTATTTCGGGTCACCGTGACCTTGACCTTTGACCTAGTGACCTCAAAATCAATAGGGTTCATCTGCGAGTCATGATCAATGTACCTATGAAGTTTCATGATCTTAGGCCCAAGCGTTCTTGAGTTATCATCCGGAAACCACCTGGTGGAAGGACCGACCGACATGTGCAAAGCAATATACCCCCTCTTCTTCGAAGGGGGGCATAAAAATGGTGTAGAAAATCCCTGTGATATCACCCGATCTTTAATTACAGAAGTAGAGCCTAAAGGCTTACCTGTGTGTGATGGTATGGGTGTTCAGGCTTACCTATGTGGTATGGGTGTTCAGGCTTACCTATGTGGTATGGATGTTCAGGCTTGCCCGTGTGTGCTGGTATGGGTGTTCAGGCTTACCTATGTGGTATGGGTGTTCAGGCTTACCCGTGTGTGCTGGTATGGGTGTTCAGGCTTACCTATGTGGTATGGGTGTTCAGGCTTACCCGTGTGTGCTGGTATGGGTGTTCAGGCTTACCCGTGTGTGCTGGTATGGGTGTTCAGGCTTACCCGTGTGTGCTGGTATGGGTCTTCAGGCTTACCTATGTGGTATGGGTGTTCAGGCTTACCTATGTGGTATGGGTCTTCAGGCTTACCTATGTGGTATGGGTGTTCAGGCTTACCCGTGTGTGCTGGTATGGGTGTTCAGGCTTACCCGTGTGTGATCATATGGGTGTTCAGGCTCTGGGTGCCAGCAGACCAGTGTTTGTCCATCAGCGCTCATACCCACCAGTGGGTTCCTGGAGCAAAACCCAGGAAAAAAATTGTTTATGCAAAGTCAGCATTTTTCCATGTGTGAGATAGGCAAAGAGATTTTGAAATTAACTGTTCTTATGTACTCTGTCATTTACCATTAGTCAAAACATTCTAATACAAAGCACAACAATCAACATCCTTTTTTCAGAGCATTCATTTCCTACACTTAACATTGAAATCAATTCCCTGAGGGCTTAAATTGGTTAAAGAATTATGATTATATTCATTTGCATCCGTGTAGGCATTAGGCATATGAAGCTGAAATTTGGCAAATTTTCATAAAAAGAAAGTACTTTGTGACAGTGCTGTATTTTTTTAGAATTGCATGTCATAAATTTTATTGGTGATGTAACATTAACATTTCTTTGTGCCAAAACCTTTCGTGGTGTTGCTCAGGGTCCTTTCCAGATGATGTTTCTTCTGTTTTCTTCTTTATGGAGATTAACCTGGACTGACAGTATCTTGAATAGGAACCTGAAAACATGTAGTAAAATGAGTCGCGTTCTGAGAAAACTGGGCATAATGCATGTTCGTAAAGTGTCATGCCAGATAAGCCAGTGCTAATCAGGGACGACACTTTCGGCTTTTTTGACATTTTTTGTTTTCTTAGCAAAAATCCATTTTGAGGCGAAAAGTGTTGTCCCTGATTAGCCTGTGTGGACTGCATAGGCTAATCTGGGACGACACTTTACGCACTAGCATTAAGCCCAGTTTTCTCAGAACGCAACTCAAATGATCAAATGTGATCGTAAATGCTTCAAAATCTTTAAGATGTGATACCTTTAAAGACATGATAATAAGAACAATTATGTTACCCCCTTGTTACATGTACATTGTATATTGTGTTTCAACTGTATATCAATTTCTTGAATGCACAGGACTTATATAATGCAAAGCTGTTCACATTTACAGGACTTATATAATGCAAAGCTGTTCACATTTACAGGACTTATATAACACAAAGCTGTTCACATTTACAGGACTTATATAATGCAAAGCTGTTCACATTTACAGGACTTATATAACGCAAAGCTGTTCATATTTACAGGACTTATATAATGCAAAGCTGTTCACATTTACAGGACTTATATAATACAAAGCTGTTCACATTTACAGGACTTATATAATGCAAAGCTGTTCACATTTACACATTGTATCTGCTTAACCTCTGGGGCCCTGAGAAAAAAAGTTATCATGCAATAATTTTTCATGATACTTTTACAACATACTTGTATACAGTAAGGTTTCATCTGAATTTGCATTTTGAGTAGGGATGGCATCGAATACCAATATCGGTATTCAAATGTTCGCAAATTCATTCAATCGAATATTCGAATATTCGCATAAAACTGCTGGATTGATTTTACCTTGTTATGTGTTAATTTCCATTGGTTTGTAAGTTATATCCGTTTGCTAAATACGAGGCTGTTTAGTAACGTTGCTATCGAATAATTGTATCGCTGTCGATTAATACTATGACCGATACTGTGAACGGGCACAAATAGAATGAAATTTATTTTTTAATGATTCCACAGATTTGTAGCAGACCGCGCATATGTAAAACTAAGTTTACACACATTACACGTTCCTGTCTTCTTATCCACAGAACGTGTAAAGTATTCCATACTGCAGAAGGGGCTGGTGGCATTTTCAGAATTGAATTATGATTCCTTGATGATTGTTTAATTTATATCATCTGTTACTTTTGAGTAATTCACATGTTTAAATGTCTGTTCAAACTGTGATCACAAAAACTAAATTATTATTCGCAAGTAAATTGAAGCCCTTAATTGGTTCCTAATTGACAAACAACAGTTCAGGCCCTTTTTTATAGTAAGTATATTGCATTGCGCGATTTGAGTATTTCACACATTTTAATGGCTGTACATACTGTGATCACAAAACTTAATTATTATTCGCCAGTCAATTGAAACCGTTAATTGGCACCCCATTGGCAAACAACAGTCAGGGCCTTTCTTAGAGCGTGTATATTGCATTGCGCAATCAACACTGATACGGGCCGCGTCATCAGTTTAACACGAAAAACGTCACCTCAAACATGTTACTCCCAGGTGATTTCGGTTGCTATTTAGTAAGCGGTTCGCAGGTCATTAAATATTGGTGTCATAACGTTTGGAAAAAAATGCGAATATGCGAATATCATTTTTATTATTTGAATGCTGACCATTCAATCGAATATTCGAATAATTTTTCCATTCAAATTAATTTAGCATGACAAGAAGTATCCCCTTATCACGGTGCCTATACCACGTGACTTTTTAAGATCTGTGTTGGAAGAATAAAGCGCGACCCAGTTAACATTTTTAATGGTGTCTTTTTAAATATTTCACCTTTTTTAATGGGATCAAGTGGAGAGCCTGCTCAATCCTGAGAGTTTTCTATAGGGCTCATTCGTGAGAGTTTTCTATAGGTATCATGATCTTTTTAAACAAATAAGTATTTTGTCAGTGAAGTGCAACCGCACGTTTGTACTATGAAGTCCCCACACTGATCCAACATTTTTCTAACCGTTCAACTGTGCGGTTGCACTTCCCTACAAAAATACCAATTTGTTTAAAAAGATCATGATACCTACAGGAAACTCTTACGAATGAGCGGGCCCTCCACTTTATCCGATTAAAAATGGTGAAATATTTGAAAAGAGATCCTTAAAAATGTTAACTTTGTCGCGCTTTATTCTCCCAACACAGATATAAAAAAAATCACTTGGTATAAGCACCGTGCTTATGCTGACCTATCTTAATCCTTTTTTTAATCTTTCAAGATAAGCAGATGAACAGGCTTGGTGGAAGAATATCACAATTTAGAGGCCAGACTGTCCTTTCAGTAAGAAAACATTTACAGGCCATTGGAGGCCTGGCTCAATTTACTCAGGAGGACATAGGGGCATCTCAAAATGAATTCAAGAAGGGCATTGTAACGCAAGGTTGATTAAAAAATAAGTAAAATACAGATTTGGAGAAATAAATATGTGTGTCAATTAAGTTTGGGGAAAATATTTACAGCTATAAACATAATGATACATACTTGAGTGCTATTGATGTATTGAACTAAGATTAATTAATGTATTTTATATGTTTTCCTTTCAATATCTTTCATTTCACATTCATGCCAATACAGAAGTTACAACGCAAGTAGACTAAACTCCAACTTACAAACACTTGTTCTGTGATATACATTTAATGTGCAAATTTCTAATAAAAAAATGTTACTTGTATCTAAAACTCATTCTTCAACGTTGTATGGCACGCACTTTTGAATAATTTATCTAATTATATGATGTCCTTTGTTAATTGAGTGTTATTTGTCATATTTGACGAGCAACACATTTGAGACATGTGTGTAAAGCAACGTAAAATCATATATGTCCGTCTGCTTTCACAAACAACAACTCCAGACCCTCTGTTAATGTTTGGAAGTCTTTCACAAAAAACAACTCCAGACCCTCTGTTAATGTTTGGAAGTTTTTCACAAACAACAACTCCAGACCCTCTGTTAATGTTTGGAAGTCTTTCACAAACAACAACTCCAGACCCTCTGTTAATGTTTGGAAGTCTTTCACAAACAACAACTCCAGACCATCTGTTAATGTGCGTCTGCTTTCACAAACAACAACTCCAGACCCTCTGTTAATGTCCGTCTGCTTTCACAAACAACAACTCCAGACCCTCTGTTAATGTTTGGAAGTATCCCCAGAATTTATCTATGCTGCAGTGTACTACCAACACTTTTTATGTACGGAAATATCATGAGCCAGTAACCATGAAAAAATGCTGTGAAAACTGCAAGGTTTACTGTCTTTGGAAGCAACAATTACCAGACAGCTAGTCCCACAATATCGCATTTTGCCCTGTCTGGATGATGAGAACACTCAATTTACTCTATTACAGCTCATAATAATTTTACAATAGCTATAGGAGCAATATTAGTTCAACAACCATTTATTGTTCAAACTTATTCATCTTTAAACACAAAACAGACAAGAAAGAGGTTAAATGGCTTAAATGAATATTTAAAAAAAAACTTACTTAAGTTTACTGCATGATTGACTTTGTGAAATAACATAATTATACGAGAAATAATTGCACCAGTGTTGTGATCGACACCACACTCTTTATTTCCCATATAAACATACTCCTATAAATATGAGGTCGATTTACATCGGGGTAGCTTACGTCTAATTATTTGGACTAATATAAACAATATGGTATGGTACAGTGTGTAAATATATATATATATATATGTATTATATACAGTGCTCCAGCTAGGCCTAAATGGAAGGGCACCACGCCCTGCCCTCCGGAAGCCCTAACCTGCCCTTCTGATGCCCCGTCCTGCCCTATAATTATTTTTAGAAAAACATTTTTTTTTTGGACATGTTATAATTTATAAATCTCTTATTACATTGTAATTAATTTATTCCTCATTTTGGGGGTTTTGCGAGGGGGATAGCAGCTGTGGGAGGGGTAGCAGTGGGTGAGGGTGCTACAACTAATGTGGAGTGCCTGTGGCTAAAAATTTGTCATATATCCCCAAAATGTTCACAAAAGGTCCCGATGTAGGCCATAAAACTCTTGTGTATATGTGAATTACTGTTTAAAAATGTATGACAAATTAAAGAAAAAAAAGACAAGATATTCAACTGTTTGGAATCCTAACAAATCAACTTAAAGTTTAACTCAATTATCTATTATCTTGTTCAAGTTGTGAACCTACAGTGTAAATAGTACAAATGTTTGAGAGACGAAAGGCAAGTCGCATCTGCAAAAAAAGCCTCCGATTTGTTCGAACAATCAAATATCTTCAAAATGTGTAGCAACGTGTTCGCAAAAAATCACTGGATTGGTAAACTTACACAACAAAAGGCATTTTTTCCAAGCGACATTCATGGGCGCTGCCATTTTGATTTACTACATGGCCCAATTGTTTAGTCTAATGTAACCTCGATGTCAAACGAGTTTTGTCCCTTTATGACAATCGGCGCCGGATTTGTAAATTTAATTCAACAGTGATAGACTCTATATAAAGGCTTGAATGTTAAAATGTTAAAAGCAATTGAGAACCAGAACACCACCCTTATAAAGGATGTAGATATGGTAATAATGTGTAATAATGTTTCTCTTTAAACTACTTATTACACAACATTCGGATTGCAGGGATGGCGAGTATTTTCCGGACAGTCTAATTTTTCGGACCTTTCTAAATATTTGTTATTTGTTCATACATCATTAAATGAATTGGTAAAGAAAGTAGATTACTGAAATTTTTCACTATATTGTTTTGGATTTGCAATAATCTAATTGGGAGCTATTGACACTTCCGGTTGTTGGGTTGCAATTCCTGAAGCGAAGGCTTTTGAATTTGATGTTTTGTATGTACAGGGTTGTCATTATTAACCGATTGCCGATCGAATTCATCGGTTAAAATAGCCAGAAAATCGGTTGTTTTTCCCGAATTGCGATCGGAAGTTTTGATCACACAAACCGACAATAATTGACAAGGAATAACCGTAGTATAGTAGAGCGACGCCCGGTCATTCAGTCAGTCCATTAACTCCGCCTAAGAGCTACTGTTTTCAATGAATTTCTCAGCGAGTGGCCAATATTGATTTTTCCAGCTGTCAATCAAATTCTTCTTGGTAAGCACGTCAACCAATCAGCGCTCAGGCAGCCGAATACACGCCCGAATACACGCTGACCCCACATGAAACTGTATCAAATAGCTGTACATTTCACAGACTATTACTGACCGTTGCTAAACGAATGTAGCGCTGTAGAGCGTTATTAACTAGTTTTTTTAGTGAGAGAAAAGGTTTCAACATATTAAAAAATGCTCTTCGATTTTCTACCAAAATAAAAGATATTAGCGACCTCTGCCATACGAAGTTGTTATTCAGCATCTAAATATTAAAGTCCACGCTTTCCTAGAGGAAGAATGACGTGACGTTATACATGAAGTCTAATTTTGGCATGATTTTCATCTGTACATGAAAAACACGAGAAATGTGTCTCTGTTGCTAGAATTTTCTAAATTTTCCGTGAATAATGAAATCTGAAAATGATTTCGGATAACACATTTAAGTATACGCATTTGAAAATACTTCAATTAAATAATGCATTTTGATATACAAATGGTCATAATGCATAATGTAATTAGTAGGTAAATAACGTGTTTTGAGATTGCCAAACTATGCATACATATAGATCTACATGCATGAATAACCTGACAAGTTATATCACGATCCGGAATGAAAAGTACTCAGTAAAATTTAAAGAAATAAGCGTTTTTATTCTCAGAAATTCACTTTCACTTTCTCAAACTTTTCTGAAAGGAGTTACATGTAACAGTTTAGATTGAGTTGTTGATTTGTCGTAATTACTAAATATAAACGGTTCTCAATGCTCTCAAATCGCGTCACGTGATTCACGCATGTTCAATGGGAATTCCCCAATCCCACAATTCAATTTATATATGCACTTGCGTTGAATGGCGGACGACATTCATCGTCAATATTGGCCATAGTTTGGTTTTGAAAAAAAGAAATCGTAATAATACTGGATTATCAGGTAATGGATAGAATTGGAACATGTAATGATCTATCAATATAACATGTTTTTACATTGTACACTTTACTAAAAATGTGAAAATCTTAAAATTGTCTATTCTTTCAAGACCTCATTTTAACTTTTTATGCTCTGAGAATAGCAGTATTTTGTCCCTAAAATGTCTAGAATTTGTTTGCGGTCGGGGGCTTTGCCCCCTGACCCCCCTACCAGGGCCTTGCCCTGGACCTTGACCCCCGGCTGAATCGGTTACTATTCCAAAATAATCCTTTGTTTACAATCATAATGACAACCCTGATGTAAACTCGCTGCGTTGAATTTAGGCAGCACATTAATCTGTGATGAAAGCCACATACGTTATTTTCAGGCTTAGATAAACATATCACGCAACAACTTAACTTGCTCAGGGCTCGACACTAATGGTGGTCTGTTGACCCTGGGTCAGTAAAAAATAGGGAGGACCAGTGAAACTAGAAATTTGGTTGATCCATTGTACCAGTGATATATCCTGGCCAGCTTATTGTGAAAAACTGGTGGAAATCTGTTTTCATCAATAAAACAACTTTTTATGTTCATAATAAACAGATAATTTCATCATTATTTTATGGGCCGACTGGAGAACGGTTTAAAAATAGCAAAATATTGGAAATTCCAATTTTTCCAGATGCCCGGATGATACAAATATGTTTTTGGATCAAAATATGTTGTCGGATCAACAAAAAAGGTTTACGATCCGCAAATGTCCCGGAATAAAATTCGAAGCGTTAGGATCGAGAAATGAACAAAATGGTATTTATTATTTTGAAAAAACAGCAGCAGTCAGCATTTTTTCAAACTTAGTAGTTGTACCATCAGAATATACTTTGTTTACCTACCATGTAAATTTACACTGGAGGGCACCAAAAAATGTTTTGACATTGCTGCAGAGTAAACCTGCGTCAGGGCCCTCAATCTATTAAATCTGCCACCGAATTTTGGTGGCAGTCCCCCACCTGAAAAGTATATTTTTTTCCCCCTGAAACTAATTTTTCCCCCTCAGAAAAAAAAATTGCTGATTTATATTTGAAAATTGACTGTTTTTTGCGCACTGAACTATCTATGCCTATTTCGTTCTAATGGAATTGGTGGTATGTAACCTTAATCGATTAGACGCTCACAAAACATCGGGAAAAAACACCCAGACGATCAAGAACGGCTGGAAGGTAAAGGTCAAAACAATATCATGACTCATAACAGCAAGTCTTATGGTAAAAAAATCAAAAGTAAAACATTTGCCAAATGTAAAAAAAAAGATCTTCTGTTCAAGCAGCAGTTCCTTGCCCAGTCAGATGCAGATGCATTTTGTTCGGTATGATAGCTATCATACAATTTTAAATAGGAGCATGGATCTTTTATTTTAAATTATTTCAAGAAGCGATGTTTAGAATAGTAAACTGCTTTGATAAAGTTCCTGTTCTTGCATTTTTTTGCTGTAAAGAAAGTTCATGTATGAAAGGGACCACTACTACTGAATATAGTAGGCTTATATATTATTATACAGGAAGATGAATCCAGTTATTGAAAATTCCCCCTCCTAAGGGCTGCGGACCCCTTCCCCCATAGTAGTGTGAGGGCGCTGTGCGTATTTTCAAGATTACAAGTTTTCGCAATGTGAAATTTTATTCCAGGAGTGGTTGAACCTCCGCCTGAAAAACCTAAAACTAATGAAGAGAAGCTTGAAGTACAGTGAAAATATGAAAAAGATAAGAAATAGTTTAGTAGATTGTATAGTTTTCTTTTTATAAATGCACAATACATTGTGGATAGTCCGGAAAGTAAGTTGAAATTTAGGTAAAATAACATAGATTTCGTCGGACCACTTGAAATCTTGGAGGACCAGTAATTTCTGAAAGCTGTTGGTCCTTTGGTAGGTAAAAAAAGTTAGTGTCAAGCCCTGTTGATAGTGTGATAAACATTAAGATTTCTATAGTGTTGTTTTTTTCACCATTTTGGAATTGGTGCTGGGTCCCTTTATTGGGAAATTTGCAGTGTTTTGAATATAAGTGAGAATTAGTGTTGTTGTTTTGCTTTAAAAAATGCTTCAAAATTGAGAATAAAAGTGTTTTCAGTATGATATACTACTAAAAATTTGCTAAGGATCACTTTTTATAGTATGTGTAATTTGAAGTTCACCCCTAGCTAGATTCAGCCAGCGTCACGCATCAATGATAAAGCAATACATAAAAATCAAATCAAAACACACATTCTAATATAAAAGCCTGCAAAATAACAATTTAAATTAAATTAAATTGAACATAATTTGAAAATAAAAAGTGATCCATAGCAAATTTTGAGCAGTAAATTAAAGCTGGATTGGAGATAACCAAAATGTTGAGATATAAAAAAAATACATATTTTTAGCTCA
Source organism: Dreissena polymorpha (assembly GCF_020536995.1). NCBI lineage: Eukaryota > Metazoa > Mollusca > Bivalvia > Myida > Dreissenidae > Dreissena > Dreissena polymorpha. Next base: position 126,062,511 of record NC_068359.1, on the reverse strand, counting down.
GCTGCTTTCAGAGGAAACCCGAGGTATTGTCATAGCCAGCTTGCAGTCTGCCGTCTCGCTAAAACCTTGACATTGGCTCTAAAATCAAAGTGCTTCCACCTACAACTTTGAAACTTCATACATGTATGTAGATTCACCTTGATGAGTTCTACACCTCACACCCATTTTTGGGTCACTAGGTCAAAGGTCAAGGTCACTTTGACCTCTAATAATAACCTTAACATTCGCTCTAAAATCAAAGTGCTTCCACCTACAACTTTAAAACTTCATATGTATTGCACCTTGATGAGTTCTACACGACACACCCATTTTTGGGTCACTAGGTCAAAGGTCAAGGTCACTGTGACCTCTAAAAAAAAAAAATGACAAGCTTTCGCAGCCCAGTGTGGCACCCCTTATGCGGTGCTCTTGTTTGGTCACTAGGTCAAAGGTCAAGGTCACTGTGACTGCACCCGCAGCCGAGCTTTTGCAACTGCAATGCAGTGCTTTTGTTTTAATAAACCTTCAATTGTGAACTTCAAGGTCCCGTGTGGGAAAAATATAAACTTTCTTCATTGGGAATGGGGCCGAAAATTTTAAGAAAAAAAACACTGGTCTAGTTATTGCTGCCATAACTTACTGGTCTAGTTATTGCTGCCATAACTTACTGGTCTAGTTATTGCTGCCATAACTTACTGGTCTAGTTATTGCTGCCATAACTTACTGGTCTTGTTATTGCTGCTATAACTTACTGGTCTAGTTATTGCTGCCATAACTTACTGGTCTAGTTATTGCTGCCATAACTTACTGGTCTAGTTATTGCTGCCATAACTTACTGGTCTAGTTATTGCTGCCATAACTTACTGGTCTAGTTATTGCTGCCATAACTTACTGGTCTAGTTATTGCTGCCATAACTTACTGGTCTAGTTATTGCTGCCATAACTTACTGGTCTAGTTATTGCTGCCATAACTTACTGGTCTAGTTATTGCTGCCATAACTTAAAAATTTGCTCTTGATATTTCCTGACTTTGCATGACATAAAGTTAAGGGAAAACCCATAACAGCCTATTAGGATTTAACAGTTGATTGACAGTCGTAAATACTCCTCAATAGTCAGCGTTTTTTTATGGCAATTTCGGGGCCGATATCGGCCCCATTCTACTCAAAAAAGAGTATATATTTCCCCCCATTTTGTAAAAAAAATCCCCTCCAGAAGTAGTTAAAAAATAAAAATTATTTTTTTTATTATTTTTTATTTTTAGAAAGAACTGTTTCATAATCATGACAAATATATCTCAAATTTATTTCATAAATAACTAACAAAGTATTTAACTATAATTTATATGATTTTTAATTATTATAAAGTGTTATATTAAATTAGATTAGTTTTTTCCAAATCAGTGGACTTTTCACATGAATTGCATTTTTCTCCCAAAATGGCCAGGAAAAGGCCTGATGTATCTTATTCTATATTGTGTCAATATTTGTTGATAAAAACATTCCAATTTGGTCCATTTTATTGATAAAAAATGCTCAAATTTGCCATTTAATCGATTTAAAAAAAGTCAATTCGACTCAAAATGGCTAAGAAAACTGAGACTGTGCATGAAGGCTGAACTGTCTGAAACTAATGTTGAAAAAATCATTGATATATATTTCAGAAAAAGGACAGAGACATTCTGCTGTGAATAATATATTTATACAAACATGTGTATTCATATAATAAATATCATTACATATATAAGAGTGAATTTTTAATTTTCCCCTTTTCCTAAAAAACGACGCATTTTTCCCCTTTGGACGGGCCCCGCCGCCATTCCCCTATAAGTGATAAAAACACTGATAGTGCTTTTATGCAAAATAGACTAAAATAGGCAGCATAATTGGATGGATGGATAATTTTTACACCAATAGCATTCTTTTTCACAAAAAACTTTCTGAACAAGCCTTAGTATCTGTTACCTACAAAATATACAACATGTAAAGGTTATCGCTGTGTTTTTCCTTTATATAAAGTTGGTACCATACAAAGTTGTGCGGTAGTCGAGTGGTAACACTCTGGTCTATCATTCCAGAGGTCCCCGGTTCAACTCCTGGCCGGGGCACCGGAAATTTCAGGAATGCTTCAAGTCTTTCCCACCCAACTAGAGATGTACTGGTATGAAACCCAGGTACTTCTCGCGTGTATTCAGAGAACAAAAATTCCACTAGTCCACTCGTATTGACGATTGAAGTCTTGAAAGGAGGAGTGAATTTCCCTAAAGCAGTTAAAATATGTATTTTCTGACCAGTAAGACTCTTTTTCATTAAATAAAATCATTTTCTTAAATCATATCTATTCTGAAAGTAGAATGCGAATGAAACGGAAATTGTAATTGAACATTTCATACAGCAGGTGCGCGTTGTTATGTGAGACTGTGGTCAGAGTAAATATTGGCTTTTGGTGTAAACTTTGCGCGTCCATGTTGACCGGGAACCATCTGACTGCATTCACTGTAAGTATTTAATTTTTTTTATTATTTAACTGCGAAGTACGGTTTTAATCCATTCTGAATTTCATCTTCAAAACTTCTGACATACAAGCGTTCTTTAAAGGGAGCGGGGGGTGATGTTCAAACGTCCGAAACAGAAAGAACTCGAGCATTAGAAAAAAGGAAAACACAGCAGTTGGTGTACGATTAGACCAAATGTTCATGAACTGTCCAAAATATAAATAGTTTAAATAATTAAGGCTTATTTATCAAGTAAAGTTTAATTTTTGATTATTTCAGTCCTGTTCCTCTTACATGTTAAAGAGTTTTGAAAATTATACAACATGAAGTTAGCAAAATATTTGTCTTCATTTATTTATTTTGTATTCCTCATAAATAAAGTAACTTATTTCACTGCTTAACATTTCTTTTGTGATCAGCTGGCATGAATAACTGAGTAAGCAGCATTTTAGCAGTGATATAGGAAACTTTATTAGTCATATCAGTCCTTTGAAATCTTTTTTTCACACATATTTGAAGGACGAGTGCATTTATTTGCAGGATGAGTGAACATTTTAATGCACTAGTTCTGCAGGACGAGTGCAGTTTATAAATATTTTTGTCCCCTGGTATCGGTGCTATGCACTGAGCACGTGAAAGATCCAAGGGATCTATTTGCAAAGAGCTAGGGTATCGCGCCCCGGATTCCTTGTATCTCAATACTGTCTCTTCTGCATGTTGTCTGTTCAGCAAAAAACAAAAGACATAAGTCAAAGCTTGCACATTCATGGGTTAATCATAACTGTCAGGTCATAATAATTTTTTTTTAAAGGCACCCATTTCCAATGAGAAATTTGCAAATTTTACATGGAAGTGTGTAACAAACTATATAACGAGTACTGTAGTATTAGAGTATGGCTCCACGGCACTGAAGATGCCAATTATTGTGAATCAGATATGCATGAATAACCCAGTGTCACTATCAATGGATTCTTTCAGTGGTTTTGTGGCAGTTTGTTGGCGTTGCTTTACCTACCACATTACTCAGTGCTGGTGTAATCCTCTACCACACTACTCAGTGCTGGTGTAATCCTCAACCACATTAATCAGTGCTGGTGTAATCCTCGTGGACATTGTGCATTTCATGCTTTATATTGTCAAGAAAAGTATTTCAACATGTAAAGTGTTTTAACAAATTATTACACTACGCGACCCGTAATTTTTGCCTTATTCGCGAAGTCATTGTGGCCAGTTTGATTTTCGAGTGTAAAATCACCGAGATTTGATGTGATTCTTCACTCCGCCGTGGCGCGAGTGCAAGATAATCTTTGCTGTGATTCCCCGCAATTTTGTGGTGATTCGCCATGATCGCAGTGGTTGTCGGTTACATCCATGATTGCCAATTCATTCATATAAACCGAATCGTATCGATAAATGTATACATACCACTGTTCTAATGTTCACGTTTATCTGATAATCCAATATAATTACAACATCACTTACGAAAAAATAATCTTAAACATTTATGACGATAAATATGTTTAAGAATTTCATAAACACAACCATATGCCTACGCCATTTTTCAGAAGTTTAAAGAGTACAGTGCATTATGGGACACAGCTTTCATTTGACAAGCGAATTTAAATTATGAAGATTGAATGCAATACGATCATGTACAAAAAAATGTTTTATTGTGTCATACGCAGTCATGTAAAAAAAATTGCTTCCTGGGGACTTTCTGATAACGGGTAAAAATGAAAGTGAATATCTGTTAACAGTTACACTGCGTTAGCATGTAAATAAATCGTCTGGATTATTTCATTTATTTTTCTTTCACAGACTGCTCTGATAGGGAATACATGTAATAAACACTGACTCCGAGTTTTTCGCGAAAAAAAGGTGAATCACTGTGGTTCGGGGTAATTCCCACTGATTGCATTACAGTGAGTTACACTGCGCGACGGTCACCGTGGAATCGCAGAGACATCACCCAAATTTTCTTGTCGCTGGGAATCACTGCAATTTGTCACGTTGCATTGATTACGGTGATGCGAGATGTATGCAAAAATCACAGGTCGCGTAGTGTATTTAATAAATTTAATTCTCAAATGACCGCTATTAAATTTGTAATCCGAAACACACTTTGTAAGTTAAACACAACGTTATCAAACTCTAGCTTAAAAAAAAACGTGTACATGTACATGTATTTTTCAGGTTTGTTCTTTTTCCGCAGATTTTTGCGGACATGGGGTTTTCTGCTGAGTCAAAAAGGCCGCAAAACGGACACGATCCCAAAGCAAACGGACCCTATCCCAAACCGAAATTAAAAAAAAAAATCCCAATTTTTTATAAATTTGTTTGGAAAGAAGTGTCTTTTGACTTATGATTACTAAACTCTGTATCTTAATTTTATTTTTTAATCAACCTACAACATATATAACCATATATATGGGGGGGGGAGGGGCGGTCATTTCCGAGATTAGCGTAAATTTGTAAAAATATTGGTGTAAAGTGCCTTCGAGTCAACTATGATATATTTTAGAGAGTACAGCCCTTCATGCCACAAATATTTAGTATACTGTAACCTGATTCGTTTGCAAATTGCGACTTTTGGAAGCGCAATTATTGAATGAAAGAATCTCACAAAATTTCGAAGATTGAATTTTTTTAAACAAACAAGCGATACCACTTTCTGAATGAGTACGGAAGATCAACTTTCTTGGTAAGGCTTAAGTCATATTCCATGTGAAGAAATCTTGAACAACGGATCCCGTGGTAAATTGTTGTTAGTCATGTTAGTTGAACACTGTATTATTGTTTACCTTATTTCCAATTATAAACAAAAGATTGCTGCACTCATTCACAGGGATCAGAACACACATTGATTTTGATCACAAATAATACTGGTGACTTCGCATAATATGTTAAATGTGAATATAAAAAGGATTTTTATAAATAAATCTTGTTAATAAGTTTAAGATGGTGTTAAACTATTTATTTAAATGTCTGTTTTAAAGTTTTGCCCTTGCATTATGCACATGATTTGCATAGTCAAAATCAGTCGACAGATGTCCTCCCCTCAATCAGTCGACAGATGTCCTCCCCTCAATCAGTCTACAGAATTGTCCTCCCCCTTCATCTCAATCACACCCCTGATTTTAATTTCAGTTAAAAATGATTTTGAATAGACATTTCCTAAAACATAATTTCAAAACAATCATGCTGTATCTTTATTGTTACGGTCTTGAGAAAACAGAAAATCTGGACAAAACTGGATTAAGTGTTGGGGCGTTCTGGAAACACGCTTAGCAGATATACTGACCTATTGTGTAGACTGCGATGATTTGACAAAAGGTGATTAACATATACATTTGGAACTGTTTGCCAATTTTTTTCTGCAAATTTGCATTTTTTAGGGTAAATGGGAATTTTTTATTTTGAAATTGGGAATAATGGTGTCATTGGGAATGGTGCCGTTTTACTGTACCAACTTTATATAGAGGAAAAAACGCTGCTCCGGAACATTTGGCTCAGAGTCCTGAATCAGACAATTGATACTCTGTAGCACGGCTTCAGTAAAACAACTGTTAAGTTTAATAAACTCATTGTGTAGTGTTAATAGAAACAGGAAACAGGATTTTGCAAGAAATCACTCACAACTTTGATGTTAATATACAACTTATTATTTGTTCATGTTTTATAAAGATTTCAGCATAATGAAAACTGTGCTCCAGCAATGCCTTCCTAAGCCCCGCCCTGCCCTTCCTAGGCCCCATCCTGCCCTTTTATTTATAAAAAAAAACAAAAAAAAAAACATAATTATTTATAAATCTCTTATATAATTTAATTGCAATTAATTTGTTCATTTGAGACAACTTATTTGCATGCAGTCTCAGCCAAACATGGCCGGACCGACAGTCATGTCCTGTAAAATTTTGTAAGGTCCGGCCTGTCGGTCAAATATACAGGACCGATTGTCCGGGTAAAAAAAGGGAAAAAATTCTTTGGTTTGTATAGGTTTGTTAACAGCTCTGAAAGTTTTCTGAGGTTAAAAAATAGCGATAGCGTCTTTATACACGTGCTTTTCCGTACCAACGCTTTTTCTGCTGACAGAATTTTCCGAGGGCACCTGATTGGTCCATTTATATGCATGTTACGAATGTGGGTCAGGACGGTCCAAATTCATGACGGCCTAGTCGCTTAACAAGATAATCATAAACCTGATTATTAAAATTTAAATGATACAGATATCAATTTGTGTGGTTGTAATAGCAATAGTAATGTACATGTATAATAATGATCATTGTCATTCGAACCGTTATTATCTTGGCTGTCAATGTCCATGCGTGAAAAAGCTGGTTGTCATTAATTGAAGCCGTTGTTGGTTTAGGCCGTATTGACCAGAGTCATATCTGACATGTGCGCTACATGTAAGCGTAGCTTAGGTAAACAGGTATCAGCTACTTTGGTTTGAAAATGTTTTTTAGGTATTACAAATGAGCGATTCCCGTTTATATTTACTGTTAACATGCGTTCAACATTTTTTAAAATATGTTTTAACTTAACAAGACTAGTACGATGTATTATGTCAGGGATCATATTTTTTCGGTTTTGTTGGTCCTAGACCGATTGGGGTCATGAAAGACCGATTGAAAATCCCAAACAGTCGGTCCGATTCTGGTTGCTAAAATTCCCATGTCATGAAATCGATTACACAGTGCACATGCTAACACACCCTATATGTGCGCTTTTATGTGGGTTATAACTGCGCTTAAAGTGAGTTAAATGTGCGCTTTTTTAAATAGCGCACGTTTAACCCACATAAAAGCGCACATTTACCCACAAAAAGCGCACAGTTTCTTGTTTGTTTGTTTTTGTTAAAAACTCAACCGGTAAGAAAAAGCGCTCATAAAACGCAGTGCCAATACCGCCACGTTTAACACACGCAAAAGTACTTAAAACGTACATTTTACACTCTTTTTTGTGAAGGGAAGACATGTCTTTGTAGCAAGCAATATTGATGTAACACAAGTAATGTCTTTGTAGCAAGCAGTATTGATGTTACACAAGTAATGTCTTTGAAGCAAGCAGTATTGATGTTACACAAGTAATGTCTTTGTAGCAAGCAGTATTGATGTTACACAAGTAATGTCTTTGAAGCAAGCAGTATTGATGTTACACAAGGCATGTCTTTGTAGCAAGCAGTATTGATGTTACACAAGTAATGTCTTTGTAGCAAGCAGTATTGATGTTACACAAGGCATGTCTTTGTAGCAAGCAGTATTGATGTTACACAAGTAATGTCTTTGAAGCAAGCAGTATTGATGTTACACAAGTCATGTCTTTGTAGCAAGCAGTATTGATGTTTCACAAGTAATGTCTTTGTAGCAAGCAGTATTGATTTTACACAAGTCATGTCTGCAGCAAGCAGTATTGATGTTACACAAGAAATGTCTTTGAAGCAAGCAGTATTGATGTTACACAAGACATGTCTTTGTAGCAGGCAGTATTGATGTTACACAAGTAATGTCTTTGAAGCAAGCAGTATTGATGTTACACAAGACGTGTCTTTGTAGTAAAGGTTGACTTTGACATTGATCTACTTTGAACTAAGACTTGAACTAATTCAGAAGGTAAAATTTATTGGTTAACCCAAATTGATTCACTTAACATCATTATCAATACTACTTCATATTCAATTGAAGCTTTGATACTTTAATGAAACACTCAGCAAGCTCAAATCACGTGACCTCATTTTTCTTGACATTTACCAGATTTTGGACTGAAACGAATGAGCCAATAAATCAATACTGACAAGTCTTCCATAAAGGGTAACAGCTGTTATTGAACGCAGTATCTTGTTCTGATTAAAGGTAGTAAAATAAACAATGACATTACTTTTTACAGTTTATCTTTGATTTTCAGTTAGACAAGCAGTTGAAGTTGTTGTTGGAGACTGCATCAGTGCGTTGTATACCAGGTGGAGAGGGAAGGCCAGCTGATCATGTGGATGTTGATGTGCTGAGAGGCAAATGTCAGGACATGGAGGCACAGATCACCACACTCAACATGGACTCCATACTCTGTGAGTACATAGACCTCAATATGGACTCCATACTCTGTGAGTACATAGACCTCAATATGGACTCCATACTCTGTAACTACATAGATCTCAACATGGACTCCATACTCTGTGAGTACATAGACCTCAATATGGACTCCATACTCTGTAAGTACATAGATCTTAACATGGACTCCATACTCTGTGAGTACATAGACCTCAATATGGACTCCATAATCTGTAAGTACATAGATCTCAACATGGACTCCATACTCTGTGAGTACATAGACCTCAATTTGGACTCCATACTCTGTAAGTACAGTCAATCTTGTATTAAGAGACCACTCAAGGGAGTAATCAAAAGTGGTCTCTTAATAAAATGTTCTTTAAATAAAAAAGGCCATTCTGGACGAATGCTTACCCTCAATTTGAATCTATATGAAGGATAATCTCTTTTGTCCACAATGATTTTAACTTTTATAATAAAAAGAATATAAACACAATACATAAACAATATTTTACTCAGGTGTTTTATTTTTTCACTTATTATAAATTATCATTTATTATAAATGAATTGTGTGTACATATTTATTTGCAAAAACAACAAAGAATTTGGCTAAAAATATGCTGAGAAACGAAGCTAAGCAGCCAGTGGAAGCCTTGAAACATCTCAATTCCTAAGTCGGACGCAAATCTAAGGGCCTGAGCACAAATGAGAGGGCCTGACACAGGCATTTTTCTCGATGTTGCATCCTTAAACCATGTTAACACAAGATCATTAATGTCCTCGTTCCTCGTGCAGCTCGCGCGTTTTTTTTCACCTGTCACATTATTTTCCACGTCTTCAAGCACCTCGGCTTTACGCTTAAGAATGTTCTGAATTTGAGTTTTACCGACTCCAAACTCATCTGCGATTTTACGTGCACTTTTACTCTTTGACAATTCCAAAACCCGAATTTTCTCGTTCAACGTTAACACTTTTCGTTTTGACATTTTAATTTCTGCATGTACGCTTAAGGAAATCTGACTCGATTATGATACATAATGAGCTGAAAAAATTAAAACACATCAATTGAAAACAAACAAACAGACCTGATTGGAAAATTTATTAAGTAAATAACAATGTGATTGGCTAACAAATATATGCTAATTAGCATAATTACAAATTGGTTATGTACGAATTTCGACAGATGTTGCCGATTAATAGTTTATTTTCCGCACTTCTCAGGAAATGTTTGTCGCATACAGTGCAATGTTTCTGCACCTGTAATCTATACTCGAGAAAAATCGGCGTTGACTCTTAACGTTCCACATAGTAAACTATTTAAGGTGTAGACTGTGCGTAATACGTTCCTCTATTACTCAACTCAATAAATTGATACGCAGTCTACAACAATACCGGTCAGAACCGGTCAACGAGACAAAGCATAATCATAATGGTTGGTGTGAAAACAAAGCAGAGGTGTAACAGTACATCTTATCGGCTTTGATAAACAATAAAACGGATTTGTCCCTGAAAGATCAATAGATTTACCACTTTTACCTCCTAGTGGTCGCTTAATTCAAGATTCGGACATCAAAATACACAAAAATCAGCGGTCGCTGGTCGCGTAAGGCAAAAGTCGCTTAATACAATATCATTATATAGCGAAAAAGCTACGTGGGATTTCAAAATGGTCGCATAAGACAAAGGTCGCTTAATACAAGTGGTCGCATCCACAAGATTGACTGTACATAGACCTCAAAATGGACTCCATACTCTGTGAGTACATAGATCTCAACATGGACTCCATACTCTGTGAGTACATAGAATGATAGATCTCAACATGGACTCCATACTCTGTAAGTACATAGATCTCAACATGGACTCCATACCATGAAAGTTCATAGATCTCAACATGGACTCCATACTCTGTAAGTACATAGATCTCAACATGGACTCCATACTCTGTAACTACATAGATCTCAACATGGACTCAATACCATGTAAGTACATACAAATGTAGATCTCAACATGGCCTCCATACTCTGTAACTACATAGATCTCAATATGGACTCCATACTCTGTAAGTACATAGATCTCAACATGGACTCCATACCATGTAAGTACATAGATCTGAACATGGACTCCATACTCTGTAACTACATAGATCTCAACATGGACTCCATACTCTGTAACAACATAGATCTCAACATGGACTCCATACCATGTAAGTACATAGATCTCAACATGGCCTCCATACTCTGTAACTACATAGATCTCAACATGGACTCCATACTCTGTAACTACATAGATCTCAACATGGACTCCATACTCTGTAAGTACATAGAAATCAATATGGACGCCATACTCTGTAACTACATTGATCTCAACATGGACTCTGTAAGTACATAGATCTCAACATGGACTCCATACTCTGTAACTACATAGATCTCAACATGGACGCCATACTCTGTAACTACATTGATCTCAACATGGACTCTGTTAGTACATAGATCTCAACATGGACTCCATACTCTGTAAGTACATAGATCTCAACATGGACTCCATACTCTGTAAGTACATAGATCTCAACATGGACTCCATACTCTGTAAGTACATAGACCTCAATATGGCCTCCATACTCTGTAAGTACATAGATCTCAACATGGGCTCCATACTCTGTAAGTACATAGATCTCAACATGACCTCCATACTCTGTAAGTAAATAGATCTCAACATGGACTCCATACTCTGTAACTACATAGATCTCAACATGGACTCCATACTCTGTAAGTACATAGATCTCAACATGGACTCCATTCTCTGTAAGTACATAGATCTCAACATGGACACCATACTCTGTAAGTACATAGATCTCAACATGGACTCCATACTCTGTAAGTACATAGATCTCAACATGGACTCCATAGTTTGTGAGTACATAGATCTCAACATGGACTCCATACTCTGTTAGTACATAGATCTCAACATGGACTCCATACTCTGTAAGTACATAGATCTCAACATGGCCTCCATACTCTATAAGTACATAGATCTCAACATGGACTCCATACCATGTAAGTACATAGACCTCAATATTGGCTCCATACTCTGTAAGTACATAGATCTCATCATGGACTCCATACTCTGTAAGTACATAGATCTCAACATGGACTCCATACTCTGTTAGTACATAGATCTCAACATGGACTCCATACTCTGTAAGTATATAGATCTCAACATGGACGCTTTACTATGTAAGCGAAACAACAGATGTCATTAGCGTTTTTTTTTCCTCATGGGAAGTCTATTGATCTCAGCCTTACCAGGCAGCCCCAACCTGTCTATTGATCTCAACATTACCAGGCAGCCCCAACCTGTCTATTGATCTGGACCTTCAGGCAGCCCCAACTCGTCTATTGATCTCAACCTTACCTGGCAGCCCCAACCTGTCTATTGATCTCAACCTTACCAGGCAGCCCCAACCTGTCTATTGATCTCAACCTTACTAGGCAGCCCCAACCTGTCTATTGATCTCGATCTTCAGGCAGCCTCAACCTGTCTATTGATCTCAACCTTACCAGGCAGCCCCAACCTGTCTATTGATCTCAACCTTACCAGGAAGCCCCAACCTGTCTATTGATCTGGACCTTCAGGCAGCCCCAACTTGTCTATTGATCTCAACCTTACCAGGCAGCCCCAACCTGTCTATTGATCTCAACCTTACCAGGCAGCCCCAACCTGTCTATTGATCTCAACCTTACCAGGCAGCCCCAACCTGTCTATTGATCTCAACCTTACTAGGCAGCCCCAACCTGTCTATTGATCTCGATCTTCAGGCAGCCCCAACCTGTCTATTGATCTGGACCTTCAGGCAGCCCCAACCTGTCTATTGATCTCAACCTTACCAGGCAGCCCCAACCTGTCTATTGATCTCAACCTTACCAGGCAGCCTCAAACTGTCTATTGATCTCGATCTTACCAGGCAGCCCCAACCTGTCTATTGATCTCGATCTTCAGGCAGCCTCAAACTGTCTATTGATCTCAGCCTTACCAAGCAGCCCCAACCTGTCTTGATCGCAGCCTTACCAGGCAGTCTCAAACTGTCTATTGATCTCAGCCTTACCAGGCAGCCCCAACCTGTCTATTGATCTCAACCTTACCAGGCAGCCTCAAACTGTCTATTGATCTCGATCTTACCAGGCAGCCCCAACCTGTCTATTGATCTCGATCTTCAGGCAGCCTCAAACTGTCTATTGATCTCAGCCTTACCAGGCAGCCCCAACCTGTCTTGATCGCAGCCTTTCCAGGCAGTCTCAAACTGTCTATTGATCTCAGCCTTACCAGGCAGCCCCAACCTGTCTATTGATCTCGATCTTCAGGCAGCCTCAAACTGTCTATTGATCTCAGCCTTACCAGGCAGCCCCAACCTGTCTATTGATCTCGATCTTCAGGCAGCCTCAAACTGTCTATTGATCTCAGCCTTACCAGGCAGCCCCAACCTGTCTTGATCGCAGCCTTACCAGGCAGTCTCAAACTGTCTATTGATCTCAGCCTTACCAGGCAGCCCCAACCTGTCTATTGATCTCAACCTTATCAGGCAGCCTCAAACTTTTCATTGATCTCGATCTTACCAGGCAGCCCCAACCTGTCTATTGATCTGGACCTTCAGGCAGCCTCAAACTGTCTATTGATCTCAGCCTTACCAGGCAGCCCCAACCTGTCTTGATCGCAGCCTTACCAGGCAGTCTCAAACTGTCTATTGATCTCAGCCTTACCAGGCAGCCCCAACCTGTCTATTGATCTCGATCTTCAGGCAGCCTCAAACTGTCTATTGATCTCAGCCTTACCAGGCAGCCTCAAACTGTCTATTGATCTCAATCTTTGGCTTTGGTCCATATGGAATATGAGACTACCTTGGTGGTCACTACTGTATTAGAGGGCCCTCACTGTTTTAATTTCGTAATGACATACAATAGAGTATTGTGATACATGTATGCTATTATCATACAGATCAGTATAACCATAGAAGAACTGTGTATGGTCTAAATATCTGTTTGTACATGTATATGTTGTTTAAAAAGGATTCATTTTAAGTAAGAAATATAAAAGTTTAACATACTTTTGAGTATGTATATTTGTTACAAAAACATGCAAAAGATTTTCTGTGACACTTGACCAGTTATATTGCAACATGTAATGCACATGTTTCAAAATCTGAAAGATGCGTATTGCGAAAAATGTGAAAGTATGAATGATTCTGCATCTCCCTTGACTATTATTTGTAGTGCATATACTTAATGACATTTTTGAAAAATACACAAATCTGTTAGTGGTCCATTATTATACTACTTATAAGATTCAACTGGTATACAGATATTTCATTGTTATTATAAAAAATAAACATTACAAAAGTATAATGTGTTGCTTGAAATATAGAATTCCAAATATTAAAGTTGTTCTACACATTAAACGATTGAAAATGTATTAGATGGAAAATTAATTGGTCCTGATAAAGCATTAGACTTTGCAATTGTGAAGTGAGAGTGGTGTGCTGTATTACAGTGCTGCCCAATGATCACGATGTCCGCTACCACGTTCTGAAGAGAGACTTGGAAACACGAATCAGGCAGTACAGGGAATGCCTTGAATTTCTGGAGTATCAGGACAAATATTTGGATCAACAATATGAAAGGCAAGTGTTGTAAATGTGTCCTAGGGCTTTTGGTGTCTGATTGCTTCCACTGAATAAAGTGGGTCACTGTGTCAAAGTGCTGGAGCTTTGTGTTATTGATCAGTAATTAGTTGAGTGTGTTTTTATGTCCCCCACCACTATAGTGGGGGACATATTGTTTTTGCCCTGGTTTGTTGGTTGGTTTGTTTGGGCAAACTTTAACATTTGCCATAACTTTTGCAATATTAAAGATAGCAACTTCGTATTTGGCATGCATGTGTATCTCATGGAGCTGCACATTTTGAGTGATGAAATGTCAAGGTCATCCTTCCAGGTCAAAGGTCAAATATATGAGTCAAAATCGCTCATTTAATGTACACTTTTGCAATATTGAAGATAGCAAATTGATATTTGGCATGCATGTGTATCTCATGGAGCTGCACATTTTGAGTGGTGAAAGGTCAAGGTCATCCTTCAAGGTCAAAGGTCAATTATATGGGGACATAGTGTTTCACAAACACATCGCTTGTTTTCCACTATTTTGGGAATAGAACCATCAGGGCTATTTGGATTTGAGAAATTGCGTCATTTTGACTTAATGTGGAATTTCTTATTTAAAAAAAACAAAACACTTTCAATTAGTTATGTTATGCAGTCATTTCCAGGGAAAATGTGTATTTTTAGCTCACCTGAGCACAACGTGCTTATGGTGAGCTTTTGTCATCGCCTTTTGTCCGTCAACATTTTGCCTTGTGAACACTCTAGAGGCCACATTTATTGTCGGATCTTCATGAAACTTGGTCAGAACATTTGTCCCATTGATACCTTGACTGAGTTCGACACTGGGTCATGATGAGTCAAAAACTAGGGAACTAGGTCAAAAAAAGAAAAACCTTGTGAACACTGTATAAGTCACATTTGATGCCCAATCTTCATGTAACTTTGTCAAAATGTTTGTCTAAATGATATGTTGGTTGAGTTCAAAAATGGTTCCGGTCCGTTGAAAAACATGGCCACCAGGGAGTGGGGTAGTATTCCTTATATGGCTATAGAGAAACCTTCTGAACACTCTAGAAGTCACAATTTTTGCCCAATCATCATGAAAATTGGTCAAAACATTGGTTTTATTGATATCTCGGACCAGTCCAGATCGGTGAAAAAACATGGCCGCCAGGGGGCGGGGCAGTTTTCTCTATATGTATACAGTCGAAACCAGATGGCTCGAACTCGCTTGGCTCGAATTTCCGGTTGGCTCGAACTCGCATCAAAGCATCGATTTTGTATGCCTATATATTCATATAAAATTTTGTCGGATGGCTCGAACTCGCTTGGCTCGAATTATCGGATGGCTGGAACTGTTTTCACAGTCCTGGCTACAGTTTTCACACGTTCATTTGTTCGGATGGCTCGAACTTGCTTTGGGTCCCAAAATGTTATTCGATTAGGACCACTTGATTAAAGGCACGCACAAATTAATTTAACACCAGTCGCATAAACTGTTAATCGATTATGAACGCTTGATTAAAGGCACGCAATAATTGATTTAATACCTGTTTGCTTACATGTCATCGACTCAATTGTTAATTGATTTGAGTAAAAGATGACATTTTGTATAAGATCTGGCGTTCTTGTAGATGCTGTATCATAATGGCTGCAACGGCTAAATTGCTAAAAAGCTTTGTTCTCAAAGACAGCTACGGAGCGCAACACAGACGGACATAATGTCATTATTAAAAAAATATAAATAAATAAGGAATGTAGTGCTGTCTCGTACATGTATGTAAATAATGTGTATATAGTGCTGATGCATGTTTTGCTCTTTAGTGCTCTGTGTTACCTTAAAATGTGCTACGCTAACATGTGCTGATATTTACTAAATGCTATTTGTTAATTGTATTTGTAACTGTTTTAAAATATTCGTAAATTAAAGTAGTAAGTATATAAGTGTTTCTTATTAAATCAAAAGCAGTAAGCAGTGCGAAGTAGTATGGCATATAATGTACTGCAGACTTGTTCGTAAACAAAAGTTTATAATAAATCGGATGGCTCGAATTCCGGATGGCTCGAACTATTATTGCTGGTCCCGACGAGTTCGAGCCATCGGGTTTCGACTGTAGAGTGAAAACATGTGAACACTCTGGAAGTCACATATTTGGTCCAATCTTTGAATCAAATGAAATTTGGTCAGAACATGTGTTTTCTGGATATGACGGTCGAGTTCGAAAAAGAATCGGATCGGTAAAAAAACATTGCCGCCAGGGGCGGTCATTTTCCTTATATTCATATAGTAAAAAAAGCTTGTGAACACTCTAGAAGTCGTCATGGCCGCCAGGGGGTGGGGCAGTTTTCTCTATATGTATATAGTGAAAACATGTTAACAGTTTAGAAGACACATTTTTTGCCCAATCTTCGTGAAATTTGGACAGAACATTTGTTTCCTGGATACGACGGTTGAGTTCGAAAATGGTTTGGATTGGGAAAAAAAACATGGCCGCGAAGGGGGGGGGGGGTCTTTTTCCTTATATTTATAAAAAAAAAACTTGTGAACACTCTAGTCTCCTGATTTTCTTGCAGTTTTGTCTGAGGTTTCCTCTTTCTCCCTGCTGGTTTACCTCTTCCAGACATTTTGTGATGCTTTCGTTATATAACTAAGAAATATCTCTGCAGATTAATGCAGATTTTTTTTTTTTCTGTAGGTTTAATCCTCGGAATCCAATGCTGGAAAGGAAGTGATCTCAGAACTTTCAATTTATAGAATGGGCAGTAAATCTTAACAGGAATTTGAGAGAACTCTTTATTCATCAACATACTAGTATGCTCAAGATACTCTCCCTTGAAGGTCCACATTTCTGCTAAAATGAACTGGGTTTTATTGTTTAATACAATAACCCTTATAATCAAAGATTTGTGTTGTAAAACGGATTTATTGATTTTTAATTGAAAATATAATTGCATGGTGAGTCTGAAAATAGTACATTATTGTTTATAAACAAGGCTCTCAGGGGGGTGGTAGTTTTTAGCTCACCTGAGCACAACATGCTAATGGTGAGCTTTTGTGATCGCTTTTTGTCCGTCTTCTGTTGTCCGTTGTGCATTGTGCGGCATCAACATATGCCTTGTTAACTCTCTAGAGGCCACATTTATTGTCCAATCTTCATGAAATTTGGTCAGAAGATTGGTTTCAATGATATCTTGGATGAGTTCGAAAATGGTTACGTTTGCTTGAAAAACATGGCTGCCAAGGGGCGGGGCATTTTTCCTTATATGGCTATATATGCCTATTGTAAAATCTTGTTAACTCTCTAGAGGCTACATTTATTGTCTGATCTAAATAAAACTTGGTCAGAAGATTCATCCCAATAATATCTTGGATGAGTTCAAAAATGATGCCGGTTGGTTGAAAAACATGGCCGCCAAGGGGCGGGGCATTTTTCCTCATATGGCTATAGTAAAACCTTGTTAACACTCTAGAGGCCACATTTATTGTCCAATCTTCATGAAACTTGCTCAGAAGATTTTTCCCACTGATATCTTCGATGAGTTTAAAAATGGTAACCTTTGCTTGAAAAACATGGCTGCCAAGGGGCGGGGCATTTTTCCTTATATGGCTATAGTAAAATCTTGTTAACACTCTAGAGGCCACATTTATTGTCCAATCTTCATGAAACTTGGTCAGAAGATTCATCCCAATAATATCTTGAACGAGTTTGAAAATGATGCTGGTTGGTTTAAAAACATGGCTGCCAGGGGGCTGGGCATTTTTCCTTATATGGCTATATATAGTAAAACCTTGTTAACACTCTAGAGGCCACATTTATTGTCCAATCTTGTTGAAATATGGTCAGAAGATTTGTCTTAATGATATCTTGGATGAGTTCGAAAATGGTTACGTTTGCTTGAAAAACATGGCCGCCAAGGGGCGGGGCATTTTTCCTTATATCACTCTAGAGGCCACATTTATAGTCCGATCTTCATGAAACTCGGTCAAAAAATTCATCTCAATAATATCTTGGACGAGTTCAAAAATGATGCTGGTTGGTTGAAAAACATGGCCACCACTGGGGCTGGCATTTTTCCTTATTTGGCTATAGTAAAACCTTCTTAACACTCTAGAGGTCACATTTATTTTCCGATCATCATGAAACTTGGTCAGAAGATTTGTCCCAATGATATCTTGGATGAGTTCGAAAATGGTTTTGGTTGCTTTAAAAACATGGCCACCAGGGGCGGGGCATTTTTCCTTATATGGCTATAGTAACCTTGTTAACACTCTAGAGGCCACATTAATTGTCCAATCTTCATGAAATTTGGTCAAAAGATTGGTCTCAATGATATCTTGGATGAGTTTTTAGCTCACCTGAGCGATAGCTCGGGGTGAGCTATTGTGATCACTCAGCGTCCGTCCGTCTGTAAACAATTTGTAAACATCTTCTTCTACTAAACCATTGAGCCAATTTCAACTAAATTTCATGTGGAGCATCCCTAGGTCATGGGACAAAAGAATTGTTAAAAAAAATTTGATCACATAACCAAGATGGCCGCCATGACCATATATGGTAAAAACCTTAAAAAATCTTCTTGTCAGAAACCGCTCATCAGATTTTCAAAAAATTTCACAGGGATATCTTTGAAGGCTCCCCTGCAAAAGTTGTTCAAAGAAATTTGATTCGTCAAAAAACATGGCCGCAGGAGCTCGTTGAACTTTGCATGTTTATTCGTTTTTGCCTATTTTGTGAAAACTTTCAAAAATCTTCCACATTTTTTGTCCGATCCTTTCCAAATTTGCACAGTGTCTTTATATCAATGAGGACACGAACCCTACAAAAAAATGAGCATTATTGGTCCATGAAGTACAGAATTACCTCCCCTTGAATTGAGAAAATGGTGTTTATGCAATAAAGTCCAAATTTTTCATCCAATTCTTTCCAAACTTGTTTATATATCAGATTAAAGAGAATAAAATTTTCTTTATTATGGTTTTTCATTCATGAAAATCCATAAAGGATAAGTGTTATTAATCGTTGCTTAATTAATGAACAATGCGAATTATCGGTATTGATTTTTTTCCTGACATGCCGTCCCAGATATTAACCGCTTTCAGCTGTAGACTGTGCATCAATACATCGCCGTGTTATTGACCTGAAAAATTCATACGCAGTCGGCATTAACACCGGTCATCGAGACAAATTACTGATGTGAAAACAAATCGTACATCGTAGAGGATTAAATAAACAATTACATCTGATTAAAGATTAAAGATTGCTGCCGATTTAAATCAATTTGAGTACTTTTTGCGTATATTTGATGCCGAATGGGAAGCTGTGTTTAGACTTAAGTTGAGAAAAAATGGCAACGAGATACTTGCCTGTTGGTAGCTAAAGAAACTTCAGCGTACAGTTTATAATGGGTGGCCATTCCCAGCTGTAGTCTACGAGCGGGTAGTGAACTGGTTGAGAAAAGTGGAAGCTTGTGGAAAAGCGGTTTGAGAAGTTTGTAAGAAAACCCTGAATTATCAGTCTTGTGGGAAGAAGGCATTGCGTCTCCACGCAGAGGGCCCTTATCACATAAAGAATATAAGAACCATCAAGACCAACCAGGTAGGGTTTTTATTTTTTAAACTAATACCCCGAATTTGGTCGTATTTTCTGTTGCTAAAGTTTACTGTTTAGGTTGTTTTGCATCAAAAATCGGCAAGATAGATCTAGCAAATTTGCCTTTTTTTTTTTATTAATAAGGTATGATTCATTGATTGTGAGCTTTTAAAACATTTTGACCTTTGAATTAAGCATAAATCAGGAAAAGAATTTTAACAGTAATTGAAAATACGATCAAATACGCCATTTTTGCTGACTGGGACAGGTCTTTTTTAGTTAAATAAAATGTTTTATTGAGCCCAGCAGCAAGAAATGTTTTTTTTTTACTTTTTGTAAAACAAATATGGGCAACCTACCGTAATCCAAATTCGCCGACACCTTAATTCGACGATGTTCTATTTTTATCGATTAAATGGATGATTATTGTCTTGGAATCATTTCAAAGTAATACAGCCGAGTTTAAAATTATTATTTTGTGCTATTAAACATTCATTATTTCTTAAATTATTTGCTAAATATTGCTTCATGTAACCGTTACATCGTCAAATTTGGGTCACACCAGGATACAATTATTTAGCATTCAAACAACGATTGGGATAAAAACTAGGGGAACCCATGCTGAAATTTTCAATTTTAACTGTTTAGCAGAAGCCACCATACCCAATTTTCTTAGGTGTATGTGGAGGTTTCTGGCAGCATGATTCTGTGAATATAAATGGTGACATTTGATTCTGCATTAATCAAACATGTATTATTGACTTTTTTAAAGTATGTGTGAAAAATATAATTTGTAACCACTGTTACAGGTTTTATCTGGTTCTTCAAAAGCAACACCTGCAGTCGAGTCCATGCCAGACAGAGGGTGCATGTGAATGAATTGCCTTTTGACTAAGTTTTGTGTGTTCCTTATCAAATACATGAAGATTTTTAAATATATGTGTATGTTGTTTTTTTAAGAAAATAGAATCACCAGAACAGGTACAGGCACCCTTTAAATGTGTCGAATCCAGGAGTTTCTGGGGGCCTCTGGCCCCCTTGTCCCCTGGACCCACCGAGGGCCCTGCGGCCCCCTGGCCCCCAGCTTTAAGTTCAGGATTTTCAAAATATCCAACTTTGACCCCTGCAAATGCTTTGCTAAAACTTTGGCTACAGTTTCTTAAATTTGGCTACACAAAATTCCATTTGGCTAAAATGTTGGCCACAGAAATTTTTGGGCAAGAGGAGCCCTGTTTGGATTGTATTTGGGTCATCTGGGGTCAGCAACTAGGCACTAGGTCAAATAATAGAAAAACCTTGTGTAGACTATAGAGGTCACGGTTTTCATCAGATTTTATTGAAATATAGTCAGAATGTTTGTCTTGTTAAAATCTGGATTGGGATTGACTTTGGGTCATCTAGGGTCAAAAACTAGGTCAGATTAAAAAAACAAACTTTTGTAGACAGTAGAGGTCACAGTTTTCATTAAATCTTTATGAAATTTGGCCAGAATATTAATCTTGATGAAATCTGGGTTGGGATTGTATTAGGGTCATCTGGGGTCAAAAACTAGGTCAAATCATAGAAAAACTTTGTGAAGACAATAGAGGTCATAGTTTTCATATGATCTTAATGAAATATGGTCAGAATGTTTATCTTGATAATATCTGATTTTGGATCGTATATAGGTCACCGGGCAAATTCTAGTAAAACCTTGTGTAGATGAAAGAGGTCACAGTTTTCATCACGTCTTAATGAAATTTTGTCAGAATGTATTAATTAATAAAATTTGGCTTGGGATTGTATATGGGTCTTATAAAATTTAAGTTCATGAAGCAAGGTTAGTCAGGTGAGCGATTCAGGGCCATCATGGCCCTCTTGTAAAATAATTATGTTTGCTTGAAAAAAAATGGCTTCCAAGGGGCGGAGCATTTTTCCTTATATGGCTATAGTAAAATCTTGTTAACACTCTAGAGGCCACATTTACTGTCCGATCTTCATGAAACTTGGTCAGAAGATTCATCCCGATAATATCTTGGACGAGTTCAAAAATGATGCCGGTTGGTTGAAAAACATGGCCGCCAGGGGGCGGGGCAATTTTCCTTATATGGCTATAATAAAACCTTGTTAACACTCTAAAGGCCACATTTATTTTCCGATCTTGTTGAAACTTGGTCAGAAGATTTGTCCCAATAATATCTTGTTATCTCAGGTGAGCGACTTTGGGCCTTTCAGGCCCTCTTGTTTTGTATGTCTACAGTTGTTTATAGTGAAACTGTTAGTCACATTTTTAGTTCAATCTGAATGACACTTGCTGAGTGCAGATGCTGTTATCATATCTTGATTTAGTTTACTCAATAAGTTTTAATAATATCATCTTCAAACATGCTGACAATCTTTATGAGCATTATATAGCCAATGTAGACTCAAGGAATGTAGACCCTGTGAATGTCAGGCCCCAAGGGTTTTGCTCATGATTAACTTTTGTGATCACCTTTTGTCAAATGTCTGTCTTCCGTTGTATGTCATGAATATTTGCCTTGTTAACACTGTAGCTGCCACATTTATTGACGGATCTTCATGAAACTTTGTCAGAAGATTTGTCCCAATGATATCTTGGACAAGTTAAAAAATGGTTCAGGTCTGTTGAAAAACATGGCCACCAGGGTGCCATTTGTTGTTTATTCTTCATGAAACTTGGTAAGAACATTTGTTCCATTGATATCTTGGGCTGCAAAAAACAGGTCATTTCTTTTTATCTCAGGTGAGCGACTTTGGGCCTTTCAGGCCCTCTTGTTTTAGATTGTGAATGGGGAGGACTTTGACCCCAAATTTGACCCAAAAAAGTACAACAATACAACATTTTTCCTCTATTATATAAACTTGGTACCATAAAACGGCACTAGTCCCAAAGAGACCATTGTTCCAAATGTCAAAATAACTAATTCCAAATTCATAAAATAAATTCCCAATTCGCAAAAAACATCGGCCAATAATTGCATATGCACACTTTAATCTCTATTGTCAAAACATTGCTGTCTACACAATAGGTCAGTATCAAGCTGAGAGTGTTTTCACAATAACACACACTTAATCCAGTTTTGTCAAGATTTTCTTCAGATTGTCTGTTTACTCAGTACTGTCTACAGTATAATTATTGCTTCAATAATGAGTCATCTAAAAGACCGTAGCTATAAAGATACACCATGTTTGATTCAAAATGAAATTTGAGGAAATATCTATTCAAAATCAATCGCGATATAATTTAGTTAAAATGAACAACGAAAGTTTTAATCGAAATTAACAGATTTCAATTGTCTCTAAGCTACTTAGTTTTAATGCCCCCGGATCGAATGATTGGGGGTATGTTGTTTTTGGCTGTCTGTCTGTCAGTCAGTCAGTCATTGTATGTGTGTGTCCCAAAACTTTAACCTTGGTCATAACTTTTGCAATATTAAAGATAGCAACTTTGGCATACATGTGTATCTCATGGAGCTGCACATTTTGAGTGGTGAAAGGTGAAGGTCAAGGTCATCCTTCAAGGTTAAATATATGGTTTCAAAGCGACGCAAAAGGGGGCATTGTGTTTCTGACAAACACTTCTCTTGTTATGCCCCCCCCCCCCTCCCTTCGAAGAAGAGGGGGTATATTGTTTTGCACATGTCGGTCGGTTTGTCCGTTGGTCCGTCGGTCGGTCCGTCCACCAGATGGTTTCCGGATGATAACTCAAGAACGCTTAGGCCTAGGATCATGAAACTTCATAGGTACATTGATCATGACTGGCAGATGACCCCTATTGATTCTTTTAGGTCACTTGGTCTAAGGTCAAGGTCACAGTGACTCAAAATAGTAAAATGGTTTCTGGATGATAACTCAAGAATGCTTAGGCCTAGGATCATGAAATTTCATAGGTACATTGATCATGACTGGCAGATGACCCCTATTGATTTTCAGGTCACTAGGTCAAAGGTCAAGGTCACAGTGACTCGAAACAGTAAAATGGTTTCCGGATGATAACTCAAGAATGCTTACGCCTAGGATCATGAAACTTCATAGGTACATTGATCATGACTGGCAGATGACCCCTATTGATTTTCAAGTCACTAGGTCAAAGGTCAAGGTCACAGTGACTCAAAACAGTAAAATGGTTTCCGGATGATAACTCAAGAATGCTTACGCCTAGGATCATGAAACTTCATAGGAACATTGATCATGACTGACAGATGACCCCTATTGATTTTCAGGTCACTAGGTCAAAGGTCAAGGTCACAGTGACTTGAAACAGTAAAAAGGTTTCCGGATGATAACTCAAGAATGCTTACGCCTAGGATCATGAAACTTCAGAGGTACATTTATAATGACTGGCAGATGACCCCTATTGATTTTTAGGTCACTAGGTCAAAGGTTAAGGTCACAGTGACTCGAATTAGTAAAATGGTTTCCGGATGATAACTCAAGAATGCTTACGCCTAGGATCATGAAACTTCATAGGTACATTGATCATGACTGGCAGATGACCCCTATTGATTTTCAGGTCATTAGGTCAAAGGTCAAGGTCACAGTGACTCGAATCAGTGAAATGGTTTCCTGATGATAACTCAAGAATAATTAGGCCTAGGATGATGAAACTTTATAGGTACATTGATCATGACTGGCAGATGACCCGTTTTGATTTTCAGGTCACTAGGTCAAAGGTCAGGGTCACAGTGACAAAAACGTATTCACACAATGGCTGCCACTACAACTGACAGCCCATATGGGGGGCATGCATGTTTTACAAACAGCCCTTGTTTATAAAAAAATCAACACACACGCGCTTTCCATGCGTTAACATGACGTTTTACATAAGCAGCATAATTTGTGTGGGCCCTTTATCAGAACAAAGAATGAACAGTATACACAAAATATACTGTGAAACCATTTATTTTCGACAGCACAAAATTTCGTCATTTTTATAAAAATGACGATTTCGTCAGCACTTAAATTCGCCGATTTCTGATTTTGAATTTAAAAAAAATTGCGTCAGTCAATATCCGATTTGTGTGTAATACATATTCGCGATCAATCGCAGTTGCAAAAAATCATGGTACGAATGCGGGAACACAGTTGAAAATCTCTGCAGGAGGTGGGGCCTGTTTGTCACATGCCAATTAACTAGTCTTTTGTTATCAAGGGACAGTAATGGACCCTCTTAATGTATGCCATTCACACGTTCATTGTTATGATTAGCGGACAAGTGGGATCGAATAATCGTTAACGAGTGTTTGTAACAACAAAGCCAATTGCCAATTAGTCTTATTCTATTATTATAATTGCCATACTGATAACAATCAAATCGTAATCTGGAGGTTCCAGATTGTTAAGTGTTTTTTTTTCCAAATAAAATGCTTTTTTTATTCTGATATCGACATTAAAATTATAAACTCTATGTGTGTGTTTGTTGTTAAAAAGTAAACTACCGGTAAATAAATCAATAATGTCAATAATTTAAAAATAAATAAATTGATACATATAAAATAGTAATAAGTGTGGTTAAACGCAAACAATCAAACAACAAACAGCAATTAAAATATTCTTTATTAATTTGTGATAAATACGCATGTTGATCACACATCGTCATCTTTTCATTTGGTGTATTGTCTTTTATCGGCATTCGCTATGTGATGGCTAATATGCAACACCCCTGAAAAACACAATGCACCTAATGGGTAATAAAGTTATAAACAATTAGCGCTTATTCATTACCATTCTACATAAACGAAGTCAACGCATTCGATACAGCTGTACTGCACACGCGTTTTAAAGAAGTGTAACGTGTCAGTTAAGTACCTTGTGTAATCTACATCCCTTTGTGTCAAAACCGGATTAATCTTGATTACGAAACAGCAGTGAATATGTGCATGGATTATGTTGGAATTTAATGCCTCATGTCTACGGTAAAATTTTAAAATATTGTTCAACTTAGTGTTTGTTTTTGTTCAAACATAGAGCATGATTGTTCGTTAGGATCTTAAATTCGCCGATCGGTCGACTGACGAAATTTATGAAAATTAATGCCTGACGATTAATAATGGTTTCACAGTACCTGACTTATGCACTGTTTATTGGAAGCTAGAATTTTATAACATGGCGTTCACGTTAAAATTCAAAAGCGTGTTTCGGATTACAAATTTAATTATGGTCATAAGAGAATGCAACTTTATCATTAACAGTTTTAGCTAAATAAAATAAATAATACTTTGTTTAACGGCTTAAATTGTCAAAATAAATGTTTTGACAATATTTAGCATGAACTGCACAATTTCCACGAGAATTATACCAGGTTTCCATCATCTGTCTCCTTAGTAACTGGCCACAATTTTTTCGTGGAGGAGAACACTGTAAGGACTGATTAGTTTGGTAGGTATAGCAATGCCAACAAACTGCCACAAAACCACTGAAACTGTCCAGTTACACTGGGTTATTCTCGCTTAAATGATTCACAAGGGTTCGCATCTTCAGTGCCATGGAGCCATACTCTTGTACTACTCGTTAAGTACTATGTAACCAAATTGGATGTTAAATGAAAACAGACAAACAAATTACGGTACCGATTATAAATTGTGCATTTATACAATTCTGACTTTAAAATGGGGATAATGTAACAAATATTGAGTCCAGTGCATAGTTTCCAGACTTTGATTATAGCAAAGTTTCATCGACGGTCGAGTCTACTGACGCAAACCTGGTTCAGTCTGAGGCAGGTTATCCTACAGAACATGAGGCTCAAAGTCCAGATTTTGACAGTTGATACTTTCAAGCACGGGTTCAGTTTAAGAGTGATTGCTTTAATAAACTCATTGTTTAGTGTCGATAGAAACAGGATTTTGCAGGAAATCATTCACCACTTTGATGTTAATATGCAACTTTTTATTTGAACATGTTTTATATAGTTTTCAGCATAATTAATAAATTCCCAAATTTGGATGAAAGCGCTGCTAATTTTCCCAATTTGATCGGTACTTTTCCCAAATTTGTGAGGAAAAATGCTGCAATAGCTGTATATATTGTGTATGAACAGATAGTGTATAGCGAAGCGATGAATAAAGCCCCATTAGTGTCTCAATTTTCATCTGATTAGTTTGAATCATTGGATATACATGTAGCATGCATAAAAATGTCTTTAATTGTTTTATCAGTGAGGAAATGAAGAAAGAAGAGTTACAGGCAATAATTAGAGTTGCAACATCCAAACTGTCTGAGACCAACTCCTACAAGCCAACACGTGAGGAGTAAGTATGCATCACTTTGGGTATTATCAGACCTCTATAGAAAGTAGTAAGTATGCATCACTTTGGGTATATACAGACCACTATACATAGTAGTATGTATGCATCACTTTGGGTATATACAGACCACTATACATAGTAGTATGTATGCATCACTTTGGGTATATACAGACCACTATTGAAAGGAGTAAGTATGCATCACTTTGGGTATATACAGACCACTATTGAAAGGAGTAAGTATGCATCACTTTGGGTATATACAGACCACTATTGAAAGGAGTAAGTATGCATCACTTTGGGTATATACAGACCACTATACATAGTAGTAAGTATGCATCACTTAGGCTATATACAAACCACTATAGAGAGATAAGTATGCATCACTTTGGATATATACAGACCACTATTGAAAGGAGTAAGTATGCATCACTTGGGTATATACACACCACTATAGAGAGTAGTATGTATGCATCACTTTGGGTATATACAGACCACTATACAGAGTAGTAAGTATGCATCACTTTGGGTATATACAGACCACTATACAGAGTAGTAAGTATGCATCACTTTGGGTATATACAGACCACTATTGAAAGGAGTAAGTATGCATCACTTTGGGTATATACAGACCACTATAGAGAGATAAGTATGCATCACTTTGGGTATATACAGACCACTATAGAGAGGAGTAAGTATGCATCACTTTGGGTATATACAGACCACTTTACAGAGTAGTAAGTATGCATCACTTTGGGTATATACAGACCACTATACAGAGTAGTAAGTATGCATCACTTTGGGTATATACAGACCACTATACAGAGTAGTAAGTATGCATCACTTTGGGTATATACAGACCACTATAGAGAGATAAGTATGCATCACGTTGGATATATACAGACCACTATTGAAAGGAGTAAGTATGCATCACTTTGGGTATATACAGACCACTATAGAGAGTAGTAAGTATGCATCACTTTGGGTATATACAGACCACTATAGAGAGTAGTAAGTATGCATCACTTTGGGTATATACAGACCACTATTGAAAGGAGTAAGTATGCATCACTTTGGGTATATACAGACCTCTATAGAGAGGAGTAAGTATGCATCACTTTGGGTATATACAGACCACTATTGAAAGGAGTAAGTATGCATCACTTTGGGTATATACAGACCACTATACAGAGGAGTAAGTATGCATCACTCAGGGTCTTCCCCAGGCCATTTAAGCGCCCCTTGCCGGGGCGCTTGAATTTCGAAATCAGAGTCCCCGGGGCGCTTGAAATTTTCCGATCAGTGTATTCTTCAGTAAAAGAAAGTGGAGATTGTCAAAAAAAATCAAGGTTTCCCTATCAGTGTATCAATCGTCCCTGTTTTAAAAGAGCACTCGGTACCTACTTTCACAAGTAATCGCCATAAACACCACATGGGGTAATGAATAATCCACTGATATCAGAATAGCATGACGCGCGTATCGATTATTCTAGCCACATTACACGGTAATATAAATGCTGACAAGGATGTATCTAGTAACTTTCCAGTCGTCAAACTGTGAAGTTCATCGTCCAATCGGTTACGCGAATGCTTATGAGGGCGGGGTTAACTATCGACCATTATTTTTGATTGACGTCGGGCATGAAGTAAGAGTTTATCGCAGCTTGATTAGTAAGAAGTTGTACCATTTGAGTAATATAAACCGGTAATTAGTACAGTACAGAACATTAAAGACGGTTTAGGGCATCATCATCACACCTTTTTACTGTAAACAAGTGTTACCTATGACTCATAATTAATACGAGAAATTAATTGCAAGTGGTAAACAATTAATTATTATAGCGAGTAAGTTGTGCAAAGGACTCCCGGTTACAATTATGTGATAACAATTTATTTAATTCCAGTACATGTATATTTCAACATGTCCATTTAAAGAACTGATTAACCTCGTTTTTCTGACATTTATTCGACACGTAATGCGCTTTAACAAATTTTCGTTGAATTAATTACGCACACTTGTAAATGTTTCGTCCGATAATCGATAGTTAGAAGACTGATGATGGCAACCGGCCGTGTTCCTCGTGGACAACGTGAATTTCATGCATAATTCCGTCAAAACATTTATTCGACTCGTAAAGTGTTTAAACAAATGATCGTTGAATTTATAACGCAACGGTTAATATTTGTTGAAATCTCAAATGGGAATAATTAAATGTGTAATCCGAAACCCATTCCCGTAAGTCGATGTTAACGCGTTTTTAATCCGAAACACACTTCCGAATGTAAATGTAACCGCAACGTTAAATATTTTTGCTTCAAATTAGCAGTGCAAATTTATTTTGTGTCGAATCTTTTTCTCAATTAAAAAGAGCGCGAAAATTATGCAGCATGTACAACGTCGCGTCTATTGCATACAAATGGCGTGTATTGAGCGTTTTAACATGCACACAACAGGTCAGGGGATTGACGCATATTCAGAGGCAATATTTCATCAAATCTATATATAGTCACTTAAAAAATGGCAAGGTTTGTGTTAAAGAAGTAACTGAAAGCTTTTATCGTAAATATTTACCAGAAAGAGATTGATAAAAACGGAATAAACGGGATTATCGGGTAATAAATAGAAACTTGAAAAATAGTAAGTATACAGTAATAGAGTCGGGTTGAAACGGATGTATTGGGGAATCGTTCGAGTCGGGATTTTACTATCTGTGCGGAAAAGTTTTAAAACAATTAAACAATATAAAAAAAAAATATTTTTAAATGACTGGGGGATTTTTTTTTGAAGAGTCATAGCGCACCAAATGACGTCTTTTGACGCTGTTTTTCTTTGAGTTATAACGCACCATAGAACGTGAATTGACATGTTAATTTTTTTTAAATCAACGTCGGGAGGGGACACCCCTCCCGATCCCACCCCCGGGGCGCCTGAAAAAATTCCTGGGGAAGGCACTGTCACTTTGGATATATACAGACCACTATTGAAAGGAGTAAGTATGCATCACTTTGGGTATATACAGACCTCTATAGAGAGGAGTAAGTATGCATCACTTTGGGTATATACAGACCACTATACAGAGGAGTAAGTATGCATCACTTTGGATATATACAGACCACTATTGAAAGGAGTAAGTATGCATCACTTAGGCTATATACAGACCTCTATAGAGAGGAGTAAGTATGCATCACTTTGGGTATATACAGACCTCTATACAGAGTAGTAAGTATGCATCACTTTGGGTATATACAGACCACTATTGAAAGGAGTAAGTATGCATCACTTTGGGTATATACAGACCACTATACAGAGTAGTAAGTATGCATCACTTAGGCTATATACAGACCTCTATAGAGAGGAGTAAGTATGCATCACTTAGGCTATATACAGACCACTATTGAAAGGAGTAAGTATGCATCACTTTGGGTATATACAGACCACTATTGAAAGGAGTAAGTATGCATCACTTTGGGTATATTCAGACCACTATAGAAAGGAGTATGTATGCATCACTTTGGGTATATACAGACCACTATTGAAAGGAGTAAGTATGCATCACTTTGGGTATATACAGACCACTATACAGAGTAGTAAGTATGCATCACTTAGGCTATATACAGACCACTATTGAAAGGAGTAAGTATGCATCACTTTGGGTATATACAGACCACTATACAGAGTAGTAAGTATGCATCACTTAGGCTATATACAGACCACTATTGAAAGGAGTAAGTATGCATCACTTTGGGTATATACAGACCACTATACAGAGTAGTAAGTATGCATCACTTTGGGTATATACAGACCACTATAGAGAGGAGTAAGTATGCATCACTTTGGGTATATACAGACCTCTATAGAGAGTAGTAAGTATGCATCACTTTGGATATATACAGACCACTATTGAAAGGAGTAAGTATGCATCACTTTGGGTATATACAGACCACTATACAGAGTAGTAAGTATGCATCACTTAGGCTATATACAGACCACTATTGAAAGGAGTAAGTATGCATCACTTTGGGTATATACAGACCACTATTGAAAGGAGTAAGTATGCATCACTTTGGGTATATACAGACCACTATAGAGAGGAGTAAGTTTGCATCACTTTGGGTATATACAGACCACTTTACTGGGGTATAGCTAGGCTGAAAATTTAGGGAGAAGCCACTTCTCCCTAAAGCCAAAATAGGGAGAAATGGTAACATCTTTGGGAAAAATGATGCATTTGCGTCATAGATCTTAGTTTTACGTATATTTTGCGGCAACTTAAAGGATAAGTGGTTTCTGTTCAGCGTTCAATCAACTCTTCACTTGTTGTATACGATAAGACATGTTAAGTGAATAAAACCTACATTTTTCTTATTTCTCATGGATTGTTGATAATGATGGTACTTGTTGTATTTTTTTTTCCTAAACAGGTGTATCAAATAAACTTCAATTGTAACAAACCAGTAATGTTCAGAATATTTTTACTCCCTTGTTAATTTTTAAGCATTTCAACATGAAATCAAATTCATAAGTTTTGTTAAATATATTTGTTTTAAATTAAAAATTCATTTAAAATCTCATTTTACAGCAGAGATTCCAAATCTGACCTGTAAATGAGCCCCATATTTATTGGCCCAGTGCTAGGTTATCTCTTCCCATTTGATCATTCTTGAGTACAACTGTATTGTTTTTGTAATTGTCCATTTAGCTTTGTTTAAGCATAGTTATTTGAAGCCAGCACAAGGCAATTAATCAAGGCATCATCTATGAACAATTTCAAGAAGTTTAAAAGCTCCAGACTGTTCTTTTGAATGTTCAACTTTGCATGACCTGTAAATGGGGCAACTTGTGGCTGAGAATCCTCCTCTGTCCAATCCTCCATATCAAATTGATTTTATTCAGTCCATTTCTGGCACAAAGTAATCATTCAAAGGGGGAGATGTTACTTCGCCTTCATGAAATTAATGTGCAAAATTAATATTCCCTGGGCAAACAAATTGCCCACTTCACCCACTAGCAAGACCCTTGCTATAGAGAGTAGTAAGAATGCATCACTGAGGCTCTATACAGACCACTATAGAGAGCAGTAAGTTTGCATCACTTAGGCTATATACAGACCACTATAGAGAGCAGTAAGTTTGCATCACTTTGGGTATATACAGACCACTATAGAGAGTAGTAAGTATGCATCACTTTGGGAATATACAGACCACTATAGAGAAAAGTAAGTAGGCATCACTTAGGCTATATACAGACCACTATAGAGAGTAGTAAGTATGCATCACTTTGGGTATATACAGACCACTATAGAGAGTAGTAATTATGCATCACTTTGGGAATATACAGACCACTATAGAGAAAAGTAAGTAGGCATCACTTAGGCTATATACAGACCACTATAGAGAGTAGTAAGTATGCATCACTTTGGGTATATACAGACCACTATACAGAGTAGTAAGTATGCATCACTTTGGGTATATACAGACCACTATAGAGAGTAGTACGTATGCATCACTTTGGGAATATCCAGACCACTATAGAGAGTAGTAAGTATGCATCACTTTGGGTATATACAAACCACTATAGAGAGATAAGTATGCATCACTTAGGCTATATACAGACCACTATACAGAGTAGTAAGTATGCATCACTTTGGGTATATACAGACCACTATACAGAGTAGTAAGTATGCATCACTTTGGGTATATACAGACCTCTATAGAGAGTAGTAAGTATGCATCACTTTGGGAATATACAGACCACTATAAAGAGATAAGAATGCATCACTTTGGGTATATACAAACCACTATAGTACAAATCAGCAATGCAGAAAAATATTTGGGACATCAATCAGGTTTACA
Source organism: Dreissena polymorpha (assembly GCF_020536995.1). Lineage (NCBI taxonomy): Eukaryota > Metazoa > Mollusca > Bivalvia > Myida > Dreissenidae > Dreissena > Dreissena polymorpha. The sequence continues at coordinate 126,029,653 of NC_068359.1, read as the reverse complement.
GATAGTAATAAACTTCCAACTTAGATATGCTCTCTTAATGGTTTAATCAACTATGGCACTACCATCTTAGCCAGTTGGAAGCATAATGTATTCGAGATATTTCTCTGTATTGACCATCTAAGCCAATTGGAAGCATAATTTATTCGCGATATTTCACTATATTGACCATCTAAGCCAGTTGGAAACATAATGCATTCAAGATATTTCGCTGTATTGACCATCTAAGCCAGTTGGAAACATAGTTTATTGAAGACATTTCTCCGTATTGAAGAGTAGTCACTATTTTCAAAGATGGCATCGTCTGTTCCGCAAAAACATTTGTGATTGCAAATTTGTCTGCACCCATATCAACAAAATTTATTATTGATGACAATTTATTGTTCTTTAACAGACAATTAAAAAGTAACAGTGCCATGTACATTTCATGAACAAAAAATCAACAAGAATTTCCAAAGTTTTAGTTGAATTTTAACACAAACAAGTACAGGTGGCTTGAGTATGCTTGTGAAATATAAAAGAGTTGTATACTGTGTCTTATTTGTTTTATACTCAAAAGAGTGAAACATTACCAAATTTGAAGTTTATTAGTTTGTGTCCCAAAGTTTTCATAAGAGTGAGAGATTTGTCTCACTTGTTTGACACTTTGCTAAAATCACTGCTATAAGAAATGAATTATTTAAATGCTGACAACTGTTAGTAGGTATTTCACAGAAATGTCTTTTCACGTTTGCCAAATTTTCAGAAAAAAATAGTTTGTACATGTTGTATTTAATCTAAATGTATATTTACTTAATATTGGTTATTATTATTATAAAATAAAAACAGTTTCCAATGGGCGCTCATGGTGTTACATAATTTATACATGTCACATATTCATATCAGTCTCAATTGGGCGTCAAATACAGGCATATCCCACAAATCAATTTATGATGTGATGGGCATGTTTACTTCTGAAAAATAGAAAACCTTTGAATTTATGAAATTCATTAACCCTTTCAGTGCGGGAACCGAATTTTGAAGGCCTTTGCAAACAGTTTGGATCCAGATGAGACAGGATCAGGATCCAAACTGTTTGCTATTCTGATAGTATTCTTTGAAAAAAATCGAAGAAAATGCTAATTTTAAAAATTCAGCAGATGACATTTTAGCAGACGACAAATTTCCCAGCATGCAAAGGGTTAACAATGTTTATCATCAATAACAACCAGATATGGTTTTTAAAGTATGTGTCTTTTATGTTTATCATGCATTAAGGAGTGAAGTGTACTATCAATTTTGGTCATAATGCAACATACAAATGTCTTACCAATTGTAATGAAATGTCACAGTTTTTATCATAAGCAGTGTCTGAATGTAAAACACTATCATATTTGTTACCTTTCAGATTTGAGTGGTCCTTTCAAAACTATTTTGATTTTTTTTCAGATAAAAGGTCAAGGTTACTAATCAAGGTCACATTTTCAGTGCCAGCTTTGTAACTTAAACATGCCTGGAAGAATTTTAATATCATTTCGGATCATTATTGCCAATGATCAGACAATGTGTAGCTTGCAACTCCCATGCTCCTAGTGGGATAGGTTAAGGTCACAATTCAAGCTTTAAGTTAATACATTTTTGTTTCCTCTATTGCTAACATACCTTGGATGATTTTGATATAACTTTGATATTCACCATTACCAGACCTTCAGTTGCTGACAAATACCATGCTTCTTGGTTAAAGTTCAAGGTCATGAATTTGAAGTCAAGGTCATGAATTTGCATATCTCCTTAAGTCTGTAAAAGATTTACTGTTATATTGTACATAATTTTTAGGAGTGCCCCCCTCCCCACACACACACTTTCTTGAAAGGATTTACTGGGGGTATGTATATTTTTGTTGCATACCTTTAATGTTTTGTTTTCAGAGTGTGTGACCGAATACAGAAGAAATGTGACACATTGGGAAAGATTAACAACGAACGTAGAAAACAAATGGTAGATTCGTTTTATATTTATGAATTCTATTGCAGTTGACATTGTTTATATGTATGTAATGTATGAAGATACTATTTTTTTTATACCTTCACATAAAGTTCAGTCATCATTAAATGTGTAGCTTCTTACTCAATTCTCAATGCCCTTTGTTATTATCCCCTACCCGTGAAACCGGAGGGGACTTATGGTTTGCGCTCTGTCAGTCTGTCTGTCACACACTTGTCTGGATCCTGCGATAACTTTTAAAGTTCTTCATATTTTTTTCATGAAACTTGAAACATGGATAGATGGCAATATGGAGATTATGCACGTCATTTCATTTTGTTCCTACGTCAAGAATTCTTGTTGCTATGGCAACAAATAAAAAATTAAAAAATTACTGACAATGGTGGAGTTTCACCTTTAGGGGACAATATTGCTTGGCAATCTCTTGTTGTAACTTGTAGAAGACAAATCTTGATGCATTTTCTGTTACTCTCATATAGTAATGTCCTAACTAAGATAATCAATTAAAACAAATGATATAAACCTTTTAAACTAACAAATTCTTATTAATTGTCAATTTTTTTTTTAAAATTTTCAGAACGAATTTCTTGACAAGAATTTTCCATTGCCAGATGAGGCTACGTTCAGCAAAGTGAAAAGAAAGGTGTGCTAGCATTGCTGGATTGGTAATTTTCAGCTCAGGTACTACTTAAAGTACCCTCGTACTCTTCAAGTATACTTCAAAGTACCCTGGGTTAGGCAAATATACTAAAATGTACCCCTGAGTATCACAGGGTGCCTTGAAGTGTATGTTCCGTACCCGGGGTAAATTGTACTATATTTAAGAGTACCTTGGGTCTTTTAAGAAGTACCTGAGCCAGCAACAACCAATGTTCTTAGCCCTAGTATGACTGTGTACCTGAGCCAGCAACAACCAATGTTCTTAGCCCTAGTATGGCTGTGTACCTGAGCCAGCAACAACCAATGTTCTTAGCCCTAGTATGGCTGTGTACCTGAGCCAGCAACAACCAATGTTCTTAGCCCTAGTATGGCTGTGTACGCTCACTCTTAACATCTAGAGAAGAGATTTGTTCACTCAAAGTCTATAACAATGTAGTTAAGCACAGAATAATCATAAGCAAAGAGTCCAGCTATGCCATGATCATATTATACTTTTGTCAAAAGCTACCACAAACCAGGGGTCTCAAGTATTATACTACTGGGCTACAGTTTCTCGGGTGAGCATTCCAGGGTCCTCAGGGTTCTTTGTTGGACATTTTGTCTTCATAGTATGAGGCCTGTGCAATTTTCCATATGCATGTATACTAAATTTTAAGGGGCATTTTCACAGATTTTGGCATGTATTGAAGTTTGTAATTATATGCTTTATATTGATAAATGTAAACATTGGATCTAAAAAGCTCCAGTAAAAAATCAAGAATAAAATTTTTAAAAGGAAAAAACAGTAACCCTAAACAGGGCTCGAACCACTGACCCCTGGGTCCTAGAGTAAAAGTCTACCACTTAGACCATTCGGCTATCTAAGCTCACACAATGAAGGATGTATTTTATACTTTATATAAGCAATCCTCAATCCTGTCAAAAAATAACAACAACAACAAAACTGTCCAAATTATTCAATCGTTTAGCGTTGCATTGCTTTATAATATTCAGGTTTTTAAATAGTCAAAGGATGCATATAAGGGATATTTCAGAGCATGGTGAATGTTCATTATTACTGTTTCCTCACAAATATCAGAACTACGAAAATTTGCTAATCTGAAACAACTTTTTAGCTCACCGGAGCACAACGTGCTCATAGTGAGCTTTTGTGATGGCCTTTTGTCCGTCGTCCGTTGTGCGACATCAACATCTGCCATGTTAACTCTCTAGAGGTCACATTTATTGTCCAATCTTTATGAAATTTGGTCAGAAGATTGGTCTCAATGATATCTTGGATGAGTTCGAAAATGGTTACGTTTGCTTGAACAACATGACTGCCAAGGGATGGGGCATTTTTAGCTTGACTATTATGTATGAAATATATATAGTGGAGCTATCCTACTCAGCCCGGCGTCGGCGTTCCCGTTAGTGTTGCCGTTAGCGTGCAAATGTTAAAGTTTGCGTACTTCCCAAAATATGTCCTTTGACATATTGCTTCTATATTTTGCATACTTCTTTACCATCATGACCCCAATCTATAAACAAGAGCAGACAACTGTATCAAGCATTTTGACAGAATTATTGCCCCTTTTATACTTATATGCATATTATTGATAAATCTATGTTTAAGTTTGCGTACCACCTCAAATATTTTCTATGTCCTTTAAAATATTGCTTTCATATTTTGCATACTTCTTAACCAACATGATCCCAATCTCTAAACAAGAGCAGACAACTGTATCAAGCATTTTGACAGAATTATGGCCCCTTTTGTACTTAGATAATTGAGCATTTTGCTTAAATTACCATAACTTCTTTATTTACGATTACATTTGATTCATACTTTGACAAAACAACACTTACCTGACATACCACAATGCACTTCACCCAAACCATCTCCCATGCCCCACCCAAGAATCCCCCCCCCCCAAAAAAATTTTTTTTTTTCCTTATTTTTGAATGATCATCTATTAAAGGACCACACACATTACACCCCCTCCCCCCCCCCCCCCCTCCCCATGATGGCTTACGTTATACTGTCAAGCACTCGAATAGTTGAGCGCTCTGTCCTCTGACAGCTCTTGTTCCTTATATGGCTATAGTCAAACCTTGTTAACTCTAGAGGCCACTTTTATTTGCCAATCTTCATGAAATTTGGTCAGAAGATTGGTCTCAATGATATCTCGGATGAGTTTCAAAATTATTATGTTTGCTTGAAAAACATGGCTTCAAAGGGGCGGGACATTTTTCCTTTTATGGCTATAGTAAAATCTTGTTAACACTCTAGAGGCCACATTTATTGTCCGATCTTCATGAAACTTGGTCAGAAGATTCATGCCTATAATATCTTGGAAGAGTTCAAAAATGATGCCGGTTGGTTGAAAAACATGGCTGCAAGGGGGCGGGGCATTTTTCCTTATATGGCTATAGTAAAACCTTGTTAACACTCTAGAGGCCACATTTATTTTCGGATCTTCATGAAACTTGGTCAGAAGATTTGTCCCAATAATATCTTGTTATCTCAGGTGAGCGACTTTGGGCCTTTCAGGCCCTCTTTTTATTTTGTCAATTCACCAAAACATGAAAAGGCCCCTTTTAAGTACATGTATTTATAAAGAACTGGAGAAGGACATTGGCCATCTACTGTGAAACCATTTATTTTCGTCAGTACGAAATTTCGTCCTTTTTAAAAAAAATGACTATTTTGTCAGCACTTAAATTCGTCCATTTCTGGTTTTGAAAAAAAAGCGTCCGATTTGTTTGTAATGTTTGCGAAAAAATCGTGCTGGGGAAAGAGAGGTGACACTTGGTAGTCACTTGCAGGAGGTGGGCCTTGTTTGGCATATGCCAATTAACAAGTCTGTTATTTCAGGTGATAGTAACTGTCCCTTATTATTTTATGTCATTAACACGTTCTTTGTTATGATTAGCGGATAAGTGGGACTGAATAACCGTTAACGAGTGTTTTAAACAACGAAGCCAATTGCCAATTAGTCTTTTTCAATTACAATCACGGACAACCAAACACAAATCAATATGTTCTTTATTAATTTGTAATAAAAGCGCAGAATATATTTCAGTTAGGAGTTGATCACACATCATCATATTTTAATTGCGTTTAAAAGTATTGTCTTTAATCCGGATTCGCCGCGTGTTGGCTGTATAATCTGCAACACCCCTGAAAAACACAATACACACAATGGGTAATAAAGTTGTTAACAATTAGCGCTAATCAACACTATTGTACCTAAACGAATCGACGCATTCGATACAGCCTTATTGCATTCGTGTTTTACGGGAAATGTCAGTTGTCAGTACACTGTATAATAAACACCCCTTTGCGTCAAAACCGGATTTAACTTGAGTGTGAATAGTCGACTGTTTCATGTTCTTTGTATCATTACCATCCGGGTATCTGTACTATAAGTATACCAGTCTACAAACAAGGTGAGCGCTTCGGACGTTAAAAAAATTGACCTACGGTTTAGCGTTCATGCCGTCGAATGCATTTAGCAATATCAATCGTTTTTTTTCACTATTTCTTTACTTGCAAAAAATACTAGTGGCATATAACTTACCTTGCAATCTTTTTTTCTCGCATTGTGAGAGTGTTAATTTCGAGCCCTGTGTATATGCGTGGATTATGCTGGATTTAAATGCCTCATGCCTACGGTAATTCAGTCTTATTTGTTTCAAATATGGGACATGATTGTTCGTTAGGATCTTGATTTCGTCCATCGGCCGAAGGACGAAAAAGACGAAAATTAATGTCTGACGAATAATAATGGTTTCACAGTATTTGAGACCTATTTAAGAAATAGTCAAGATCTTTTTGACATCAAATTGTCAAGACAATAATTATGATAAAAATATAGTTCATGTATATAAATATACTGTTGATGGATTAATAATGTCACTTATGCAATTTGCAATGCCAATTATTATCCCCTTTGTTTCAGACAGTAGAAACAGTGAATGGCAGACAACTGACCCGAAGAGAGAACCTGCTGCCCTTGAAAACACTGGTCCAGGTAAGAGAGGAATTGGTCTGCTTAAAACACTAGAACAAGTAAGAGAGGACCTGTTCTGCTTGAATACACTGGTCCATGTAAGAGAGGACCTGTTCTGCTTTAAAACACTGGTCCAGGTAAGAAAGGGTCTGCTCCCCTTGAAAACACTGGTCAAAGTAAGAAAAGATCTGGTCCCCTTGAAAACACTGGTCCCAGTAAGAGAGGACCTAGTCCCCTTGAAAATACTCCTCCAGGTGAGAGAGGATTTGCTGCCCTTTGAAAACACTGGCCCAGGTAAGAGAGGACCTGGTCCCCTTGAAAACACTGGTCCAGGTAAGAGAGGATATGCTGCCCTTGAAAACACTTGTCCAGGTAAGAGAGGGTCTGCTGCCCTTGAAAACATTGGTCCAGGTAAGAGAGGACCTGGTCCCCTTGAAAACACTGGTCCAGGTAAGAGAGGACCTGGTTCCCTTGAAAACACTGGTCCAGTTAAGAGAGGGTCTGCTGCCCTTGAAAACACTGGTCATGGTAAGAGAGGACCTGCTTCTCTTGAAAGCACTGGTCCAGTTAAGAGAGGGTCTGCTACCCTTGAAAACACTGGTCATGGTAAGAGAGGACCTGCTTCTCTTGAAAGCACTGGTCTAGTTAAAGAGGGTCTGCTGCCCTTGAAAACACTGGTCATGGTAAGAGAGGACCTGCTTCTCTTGAAAGCACTGGTCCAGTTAAGAGAGGGTCTGCTGCCCTTGAAAACACTGGCCCAGGAAAGAGAGGATATGCTGCCCTTGAAAACACTCGTCCAGGTAAGAGAGGATCTGCTACCCTTGAAAACACTGGTCCAGGTAAGTGAGGATCTGCTGCCCTTGAAAACACTGGTCCAGGTAAGAGAGGATCTGATGCCCTTGAAAACACTCGTCCAGGTAAGAGAGGATCTGCTGCCCTTGAAAACATTGGTCCAGGTAAAAGAGGATCTGCTGCCCTTGAAAACACTGGTCCAGGTAAGAGAGGATATGCTGCCCTTGAAAACACTTGTCAAGGTAAGAGAGGATCTGCTGCCCTTGAAAACACTTGTCAAGGTAAGAGAGGGTCTGCTGCCCTTGAAAACACTTGTCAAGGTAAGAGAGGGTCTGCTGCCCTTGAAAACATTGGTCCGGGTAAGAGAGGATCTGCTGCCCTTGAAAACACTGGTCATGGTAAGAGAGGATATGCTGCCCTTGAAAACAGTGGTCAAGGTAAGAGAGGATCTGCTGCCCTTGAAAACACTGGTCATGGTAAGAGAGGATATGCTGCCCTTGAAAACAGTGGTCAAGGTAAGAGAGGATCTGCTGCCCTTGAAAACACTTGTCAAGGAAAGAGAGGATCCGCTGCCCTTGAAAACACTTGTCAAGGTAAGAGAGGATCTGCTGCCCTTGAAAACACTGAACCAGGTTAAAGAAGATCTGCTGACCTTGAAAACACTGGTCCAGGTTAAAGAGTATCTGCTGCCCTTAAAAACACTGGTCCATGTAAGAAAGGGCCTGCATCCCTTGAAAACACTGGTTCAGGCAAGAAAAGACCTGGTCCCCTTGAAAACACTGGTCCAGGTAAGAGAGGACCTTGTCCCCTTATAAATACTGGTCCATGTAAGAGAGGACCTGGTCCCCTTATAAATACTGGTCCAGGTAAGGGAGAATCTGCTGCCCTTGAAAACACTGGTCCATGCAAGAAAGGACCTGGTCCCCTTGAAAACACTGGTCCAGGTAAGAGAGGACCTGGTCCCCTTATAAATACTGGTCCAGGTTAGAGAGGATCTGCTGCCCTTCTCAACACTGGTCCAGGTAAGAGAGGATCTGCTGCCCAGGAAAACACTGAACCAGGTAAGAGAGGACCTGCTGCCCTTGAAAACACTGGTCCAGGTAAGTGAGGACCTGGTAGCCTTGAAAACACTGGTCCAGGTAAGAGAGGCTCTGCTGGCCTTGAAAACACTGGTACAGGTAAGAGAGAATCTGCTGCCCTTGAAAACACTGGTCCAGGTAAGAGGATGTTCTGCCCTTGAAAACACTGGCCCAGGTAAGAGAGGACCTCCTGCCCTTGAAAACACTGGTCCAGGTAACTGAGGACATGGTTCCCTTGAAAACACTGAACCAGGTGAGGGAGGATCTGCTGCCCTTGAAAACACTGGCCCAGGTAAGAGAGGACCTGCTCCCCTTGAAAACACTGGTCCAGGTAAGAGAGGATCTGCTGACCATGACAACACTGGTCCAGGTAAGAGAGAATCTGCTGCCCTTGAAAACACGGGTCCAGGTAAGGGAGGACCTGGTCCCCTTGAAAACACTGAACCAGGTAAGAGAGGGTCTGCTGCCCTTGAAAACACAGGTCCAGGTAAGAGAGGACCTGGTCCTCTTATAAATACTGGTCTAGGTAAGAGAGGACCTGCTGCCTGTAATTTATAAGTGTCCTTTTCATATCTCTTATACCCTTCGACATAGTTTCATTAAACTGGCCTAAAGTGTTAAGGTCATTTATATGATGTTTTGAAGGCATAAGTCACTTATACCATTAATTGTATGATGACAAGGCACACATGTTAGCCTAGATCTTTTTGTGCGTACATTTAGCTGTTGATCAAAAGATTTATATCTTAGTAATAATTTTGCCATACAAAGATAAATGATTAAGTAAATATAAATCTCAATAAGATGGAAACAAAAGCAACTATTTGTACATGTTCTATCGTCTATTGTCAGGGGTCATGTGGTGTGTGTGGTTCATTGTCAACTTTTATTTTGTAACCACACAAGAAGTCACATTTTTTTATCCAATCTTGATAAAAATTGGTCAGAGTTCGAACCTGGGTCTTGTGGGTCAAAATTCAAGGTCACCAAGTCAAATCAAGAAAAAACTTGTTACCACTCTAGAGGCCACATATATGACTAAATCTTAATGAAACTTGATCAGAATGTTTATGTTGACATTATCTGGGTCAAGTTGGAATGTAGGTCAGGTGTGTTATAGAAATAGATGTCAACTCATAGCAAAACCTGATTACCACTCTCTCATCATAAATTAAGCTAATGTAACATGTGAGACAAATCTCATTAATTGACTCAGTTACTCCTGTTTGACTACAGTGTTATTCATTAACAAATCAGTTTCTTTGTGTTTATTATTTGTGTGTAATTTTTTTCCGAAGTTCAATATGTTATCCCCCCTTTCCTTGACCGCGCCATATAGCAGTGTGTTTGTCTTTCTGTGTGTCTGTGCGAAATGTTCTGTCTCAGCCTCATCTTTGCCATATGTTGTTGAATTTTGATTTCACTTTGTACACATATCCATAATCATAAGACGGCCTGTTGCATGTAGCACAATTCTGCCTACTTCAAAGTTCAAGGTCACACTTATTGGTTTAGGTATACTTTGGCAGTAAAACAGATGGAAACTTCTTGTCTCAGCCATATGTTTGCGATATATTGAAAGGTTTTGAAAAACCTTGGCACAAAAGTAAAACATGATAAGACAACGGCACAAAAGTAAAACATGATAAGACAACGGCACAAAAGTAAAACATGATAAGACAACGGCACAAAAGTAAAACATGATAAGACAACGGCACAAAAGTAAAACATGATAAGACAACGGCACAAAAGTAAAACATGATAAGACAACGGCACAAAAGTAAAACATGATAAGACAACGGCACAAAAGTAAAACATGATAAGACAACGTGTTGCAGGTAACAAGTATCTCCCAACCGTAAAGGTCAAGATCACAATTAAAGATCAAAAGTAAAATTTAACTATGAAACAGCTTGACTCAGCCATAATTTTGCCATATATTGATGTATTATAAAATAAACTTGCACAATGCCATTCATCACAAAATGATGTGTAGCCTGTTACACTTGTCTCCCGATCTGAAAAGTCAAGGTCACACTTCAAAGATAAAAGTTTGCTATTAAACAGCTTATTATGACTGTAATTTTGTCATTTATGATTAGATGCTATTTAAGGATAAACAGGAGGACTCCGCATTTTTGTGTGTACAACCTCAATGTCACACTGAGATGTCAAAGGTCAAATTAGGCTTCATTCAATTTTAAGACAATTTATGAGACTGGGTGTCGCATGTATTTTTTTTTTCGTAACCTCAAATGTCAAGGTCACACTAAGAAGTTGAAAATCAAATTTGCCATGAACATTTTGTGTTTGACAAAAGAACTGTATCAAGACAAAAGTGACATGCGAGGGCATGCTTGATTAATGAACACAACTTGGTTCATTTATGTCTGTCCTATTCTCTTACTTAGTTCATAACTTCTATCATATAAAGTCTTTAACAATTGTTGTTTGTGAACTCAAGGGAACACTTACAGGCCAAATATTGCCCTTTAAATAATGGTAAACATCATTCAATATAGACATATGCGTGTTGGCAGTAGAATTGCTCTAATACTTATGTTAAGATATTTCATTTTGAGCCTTTCTCATGATGACTTGGTGTGCTTTGCAATATTAAATTTGTTTTCATAAATGTCAAACAGTGTTTCCTAGTGGCTCATCTTGTGGGCATTTCAGATGTAAACTGCAGTTTGTTTTTATTCTGTCCTGTTGCTGTTCGGCATTAAAGAATACACTTCTTGTCATATTAACCTTTCCACTCCCAAGTTTTGCTAACCAGTGTATGTATTTCATTTCAGATGTTGATTTCGAGGTGTATTGACAATCCCAACGACCCATACCTTGAGCTGGACCACACATGCTGGCCTCTGTATGTAGAACTCCTGCTGGCATGTGGAGTCACCTTGCTGCATCCTGTTGACTCTAACAGACTCAAATTAATGCCCTTTCACCTCTAGTGTTTACTGGACAGTGGAACATTGATGTCCTTTCATCACTACTGTTTTACTGGACAGTGTAACATTGATGCCCTTTCATCACTAGTGTTTACTGGACAGTGTAACATTGATGCCCTTTCATCACTAGTGTTTTACTGGACAGTGAAATATTGATGCCCTTTCATCACTAGTGTTTTTACTGGACAGTGAAATATTGATGCCCTTTCATCACTAGTGTTTTACTGGACAGTGAAATATCGATGCCCTTTCATCACTAGTGGTTTTACTGGACAGTGTAACATTGATACCCTTACATCACTAGTGTTTTACTGGGCATGGGGACAGTGTCACATTGATACCCTTTCATCTCTAGTGTTTTACTGGACAACAGAACATGGTTACTTATTTATTGCACTTGTAACCAAGTTTGATAATACCCTTTGTTTATCTAAGACATCGTATGCCAGTATGTATGACTGTTTAGTTACATTTTCAGTTTCATAAAGTGATGGTAGGGAGGAACAGTGACATTAGGGAGGAACAGTGACAGTATTTTATTTATTTTTATGACCCAAATACAAGGTTAAGGGAGTATATATAGGGAATCTATTATCACTATGCATGTCTGCCCATCTGTCAGTTAGACTGTGTGATTGTACATACAGATATGTCAAGATAAGTTTTACACAGCTTTTACTCAGCGTACAAAATTCAAACTCAAGTCTTTTTCAACTCTAAAAACTTCTAATTAATGCCCAATGGTTTGAAACTGAACTCATTTTTAGCTCATCTATTTTTTGGAAAAAAAAAGAACTATTGTCATCACCTTGGCGTCAGAGTCGGCGTCCGGTTAAGTTTTGCGTTTAGGATACTCATAAAGTATCAATGCTATTGCATTCAAACTTGGTACACTTACTTACTATCATGAGGGGACTGGGCAGGCAAAGTAAGATAATTCTGGTTTGCATTTTGACAGAATTATGTGCCCTTTTTATACTAAGAAAATTGAAAATTTTGGTTAAGTTTTGTGTTTAGGTCCACTATAGTAGTGGGGGACATATTGTTTTTGCCCTGTCTGTTGGTTGGTTGGTTGTTGGTTTGCGCCACCATTAACATTTGCAATAACTTTTGCAATATTGAAGATAGCAACTTGATTTTTGGCATGCATATGTATCTCATGGAGCTGCACATTTTGAGTGGTGAAAAGTCAAGGTCAAGGTCATCCTTCAAGGTCAAATATATGGGTCAAAATCGCTCATTTAATGTACACTTTTTCAATATTCAAGATAGCAACTTGATATTTGGCATGCATGTGTATCTCATGGTGCTGCACATTTTGAGTGGTGAAAGGTCAAGGTCATCCTTCAAGGTCAGAGGTCAAATATATGTGGCCAAAATCGCTCATTTGATGAGTACTTATGCAATATTGAAGATAGCAACTTGATATTTGGCATGCATGTGTATCTCATGGTGCTGCACATTTTGAGTGGTGAAAGGTCAAGGTCATCCTTCAAGGTCAAATATATTGGTCAATATTGCTCATGTAATGTCACTTTCTGCAATATTGAAGCTAGCAATTTTATATTTGACTTGCATGTGTATCTTATGGAGCTGCACATTTTGAGTGGTGAAGGGTCAAGGTCAAGTTCATCCTTCAAGGTCAAACGTCATATACGGGGACATAGTGTTTCACAAACACATCTTGTTTCCTTAAGTATCAAAGCCATTGCTTTCATACTTGCAACACTTACTAACTATCATAAGGAGACTGTGCAGGAAAAGTTATGTAACTATGACTGGCATTTTGACGGAATTATGTGCCCTTTTATACTTAGAAAATTGAAAATTTGGTTAAGTTTTGTGTTTAGGTCCACTTTTTTCCAAAGGTATCAAAGCCATTGCTTTCATACTTGCAACACTTACTAACTTTCGTAAGGGTACTGTGCAGGCAAAGTTATGTATCTCTGACTGGCATTTTGAAAGAATTATGTGCCCTTTTTATACTTAGAAAATTGAAAATTTTGTTAAGTTTTTGTGTTAGGTCCACTTATTTCCTAAATTATCAAAGCCATTGATTTCATACTTGCAGCACTTACTAATTATCGTAAGGGGACTGTGCAGGCAAAGTTATGTAACTCTGACTGGCATTTTTAACGGAATTATGGGCCCTTTTTACTTGAAAAGTTGGTTAAGTTTTGTGTTTTGGTCCACTTTACCCCTAAAGTATCATAGATATTGCTTTCATACTTGGAACACTCTCAAACTATCATAAGGGGACAGTCAAGGACAAGTTGCATAACTCTGGTTGTCATTTTTATGGAATTATGGCCCTTTTTTGACTTAGTAACTTTGAATATATGGTAACATTTTGTGTTAAGATTCACTTTACTTCTAAAGTATCAAGGCTATTGCTATTAAACTTTAAATACTTTCATGCTATCATGAGGTTACTGTACCTGGCAAGTTGAATTTTACCTTGACCTTTGAATGACCTTGACTCTCAAGGTCAAATTATTAAATTTTGCTAAAAATGCCATAACTTCTTTATTATGATTAGATTTGATTGATACTTTGACAAAACTACTCTTACCTGACATACCACAATTGACTCCATCAAGCCATCCCCCCCCCCCCCCCCCCCCCCCGAATCCCTCCCCCCCCCCCATCCCCCCCTATTTTTTTCTTCACACTATACTATAGCTCCATGAGATACACATGCATGCTAAATATCAAGTTGCTATCTTCAATATTGCAAAAGTATTTATAAAATGAGCGATTTTAGCCACATATATTTGACCTTGACCTTTCACCACTCAAAATGTGCAGCTTCATGAGATACACATGCATGCCAAATATCAAGTTGCTATCTTCAATATAGCAAAAGTTATTGCAAAATGTTAAAGTTGGCGCAAACCAACCAACCAACCAACAGGCCAACAGACAGGGCAAAACAATATGTCCCCCACTACTATAGTGGGGGACATAAAATCAAAGCGGCGTTATCATGAAGCTGCACATTTTGAGTGGTGGAAGGTCAGGTCATCCTTCAAGGTCAAAATTTTTTTTTTTTAATTTAAAAGCCGGCGTTCTCATGAAGCTGGTTATTTCGAGTGGTGGAAGGTCAAGGCATCCTTCAAGGTCAAGGTCATCCTTCAAGGTCAAAGGTAAAAAAAAATCACAGCGGCGTCTCATAAAGCTGCACATTGGTGAGTGTTGGAAGTTCAAGGTCATTCTTCAAGGTCAAGGGTCATCCTTCAAGGTCAAAGGTCAAAAAAATAATAATTTCAAAGCGGCGTTATCATGAAGCTGCACATTTTGAGTGGTGGAAATTCAAGGTCATCCTTCAAGGTCAAGGTCATCCTTCAAGTCAAATGTCAAAAAAATATAAATTTAAAGCGGCCTTCTCATAAAGCTGCACATTTTGAGTGTTGGAAGTTCAAGGTCAAGGTCATCCTGTCAGGTCAAAGGTAAAAAAAAAATAATTCAAAGCAGCGCAATAGGGGGCATTGTGTTTATGACAAACACATCTCTTGTTTTTTTCAAACATGGTTAAAAACACAAATATTATTTTTATTATTTTATTTTTAAAATACCGTCCACCATCCCACCCAAGAATCACCCCTCCCACCCCCCCCCCAATTTTTTTTTTTTGCATTTTTGGGAATAAATGACCACACCCCCCACACTAATCACCCTCTCCACTCCACCCCTCCATCCTTTGTGGATTGAAATTGAGATAGGTCCCTACACCTTAAAAGGAAAAATAGATGAGCAGTCTGCACCCCGCAAGGCGGTGCTCTTGTTATAAGGTGTAACACTTGTTCCATTTTCTTACATTGCCAATCTAGGCATAATTTGCCAATACTGTCAAGGTTATAAATTATGGTCTGATTTTATAGCGGTAGTTAGGTCATATTACCAATGCCAAAAATCAAGTAAATTCCCAATTGATGTTTTGAGCTTTGTAAGTTTAGCAAAATATCATGGAATACAATTATTGTGACAACCTATCTAACCATGTTTGGTATAACTTTATTTGTCAAGCAAGAGAAATAGTTTTATTGCTGCCCTTAGTTTTACTAGAAAGCATGAACTTTCTGTAAATGACTGAAACTGCTGTTGAATAACAGAAAATATGAGGAATTCTTTGTGTGCACACATGATTTATAATGGGTATGATATCAAGGTTATAAAACGAATAATAAATTGAAACATGTATTTATTTATTTTATTTGTTTTCACTATTTTGCAAACATATACAGAATATAAAACAATTATGTTAGTATACATGTTTTGCGTTATTTACTTAAAAATTACACATTAATAAACCAAATGAACACAGATAATAGTAATGAATACAAGATGCATCAACCTGTATGTTTAAATATCATCTTTGTCGTACAAAATACAAATATAATTATAAAGATGTATAGGGAAAGCTTGAGCGAAGTTCAAACAGTAATTAAAGAGGAGTTGAAAACACATGAATAGAGACGTACATTCAGACGGACAACTACATTGCCCCACTTTGTTGGGTTATATGTGCAGTTTATCAGCAATAATGAATGACATTTTTTTAATACTAGCTAAAACTTTACTTGTCGCTACTATTCTTCTTACGGGCGAAAAATATTATACCTCCACAAACAAGTTTTATTTATCCGATCTTCACCAAACTTGGTCAAAGTTTTATCTAGATGATCTTAAGGCCAAGTTCAAACATGGGCCATGCCGTGTCAAAAACTAGGTCAACGGGGTCACTTAGTGCTTTTTAAACATTGAGCATGGTACCACTGTTTTTTTGTGAAGACAACATGCTAAATATTCTGTGTCAATGCGGCATGTGGGGTATTCGTCACGTCAGTGACAAAGCTCTAGTTGCCATTAGATGACACTGTAAAATAGCTGATGTTAAATGCATTGCTTCTTTGAGCTAGACCACTAACATCGTCTACTTGCACATCTTAAAAGTAAAATGGTTTCAGTTTGTTCTTAGATGAGAATATTATTCGAAAGAAAATCAAGTATGTACACATTCTTCGATTGCTGATGCAGCATGAGGAACCCACACCCTTGCTTGTCGAGAACCGTCATGGTTGAATGATTTCAATAAAATGTAGAAATTATCTAAACAACAACAATGCAATTTCAATTTGTATCTTGAGGCGTTGAGAAATAAAAAATCAATAGTGTTATGTTAAATTGCTATTGTTATATGACCTGGCCTGTAATACGGCCCGATATTGGCCCGACATCAATAACCGGCAAACTGCAATTTTTCTACCGAAATTATCCAGAGATTCAAAATCTCAAACCCTAGCTGCTCCAAATATTTTTTTAC